>NW_028222320.1:22500-48769 GCF_056783735.1 Eptatretus burgeri
TATATATATATATATATATATATATATATATATATATATATATATATATATATATATATATATATATATATATATATATATATATATATATATATATATATATGTATATATATATATATATATATATATATATATATATATATATATATATATATATATATATATATATATATGTATATATATATATATATATATATGTATATATATATATATATATATATATATATATATATATATATATATATATATATATATATATATATATATATATATATATATATATATATATATATATATATATATATATATATATATATATATATATATATATATATATATATATATATATATATATATATATATATATATATATATATATATATATATATATATATATATATATATATATATATATATATACATATATGTATATATATGTATATATATATATGTATATGTATATATATATGTAAGTAGGGTAAGAATACTGATTCTGGCTCACTTTTCCCCATGTAAATGAATGGGGGATTTTCAGCGATTTATATTTTTTTCCCTAAAAATAAATCCCTTTTATCCCAAGGTATATTTATTTGTCTCCCCTTTTAACTTGGAGGTTGAACCTCATTGAATTGAACACCTGGGGTTGAACAGCTCACTCATTGAACCTATAAAGATTTGTTCATTCTCAAATTCCTTCAATAGTTTAATTTTCTTTGCACAATAATCCCCATCTAAAATATTGACAAACAAAACATTTGAATCTTTATTTTTTAAGATACCCCATTTGTGCCATTACGAAATGATAAACTTCTCTTAATGCTCTTGTTTGACCACCTCCTGAGCCACAGGTTATTTTTGTTAAGCCCCGCCCACTTTTCTTTAAGCCCCGCCCACTTTTGTTAAGCCCCGCCCACTTTCCACAAGGTATTCAATAAGCCAAGCCCACTTTTCTTTAAGCCCCGCCCACTTTTGCTAAGCCCCGCCCACTTTTGCTAAGCTCCGCCCACTTTTCATAAGGTATTTTTTTCTAAGCCACGCCCACTTTTCCTAAGCCCCGCCCACTTTTGCTAAGCTCCGCCCACTTTTCATAAGGTATTTTTTCTAAGCCACGCCCACTTTTCCTAAGCCCCGCCCACTTTTGCTAAGCTCCGCCCACTTTTCATAAGGTATTTTTCTAAGCCACGCCCACTTTTCCTAAGCCCCGCCCACTTTTGCTAAGCTCCGCCCACTTTTCATAAGGTATTTTTTCTAAGCCACGCCCACTTTTCCTAAGCTCCGCCTACTTTTGCTAAGCCCCGCCCACTCTTACATCATTTCCAGTTCATCTCTGACTCACAAAGAAATCACTAGAAAATTACAGGATGTTATGGTTTTGAAAAATTTCCCAATGAAGGCTTGCCTAGGCTTGCCCAGGGAATTTCCAAAGGAAACCACACCCACCAGTCTTTCTCTATAAAAGCTTCAAACCCAGGCTCCATTTTAAACATTTGTTCTTGCTGGCAATGGTGTTCTGTGTGCTTGTCTCAAACTCTCTGTCTTCTATGGAACTAAACCTTCAAGTTGATGAACTGGATTCAAACCTCTTATCTATTGAGGTAAGATTTTTATTTTCCTATTTTCAAACTTTGATTGAAGCATACTCATTTAATAATTAAATAACTTAATTAATACATTATTATTTTCTCTCACAGGAAATTGTGTCTGAAATACGAAATGAAAATACTGCTTTTGCTACAACTTGGGGGAAAATTGTTGGCTTGGTTGAAGACCTTGAGTGGGATGACTTTGGTGTTCCTTGGAACTCTCTGTCTTCTATGGAACTAAACCTTCAAGTTGATGAACTGGATTCAAACCTCTTATCTATTGAGGTAAGATTTTTTATTTTCCTATTTTCAAACTTTGATTGAAGCATACTCATTTAATAATTAAATAACTTAATTAATACATTATTATTTTCTCTCACAGGAAATTGTGTCTGAAATACGAAATGAAAATACTGCTTTTGCTACAACTTGGGGCGAAATTGTTGGCTTGGTTGAAGACCTTATGAGCGACCAAGACCCACAGAACGAGTTCGTCCTTGATGACCCAACCAAAGAGTTATACCTTGGAGACCAGCAAAATCCTGAAAAAGAGTTTTACAGCAATAGTACTCATTGTGAGTTATCAAGACAATACCCACTGAACAAGTTATACCTTGATGAGCCAGAATACAAGTTTTACCTTGGAGACTCACAAATTTTGAAAAAATCAGTAAATGAGTTCTGCCTTGATGGTTTAAATAACTACCTTGGAGACTCAGGAAAAGGGTTCTGCCAAGATGGTTCTAAATATGGGGCCTACCTTGGAGACTCACAAATTTTGAAAAAATCAGTAAATGAGTTCTGCCTTGATGGTTTAAATAACTACCTTGGAGACTCAGGAAAAGGGTTCTGCCAAGATGGTTCTAAATATGGGGCCTACCTTGGAGACTCACAAATTTTGAAAAAAATCAGTAAATGAGTTCTGCCTTGATGGTTTAAATAACTACCTTGGAGACTCAGGAAAAGGGTTCTGCCAAGATGGTTCTAAATATGGGGCCTACCTTGGAGACTCACAAATTTTGAAAAAATCAGTAAATGAGTTCTGCCTTGATGGTTTAAATAACTACCTTGGAGACTCAGGAAAAGGGTTCTGCCAAGATGGTTCTAAATATGGGTCCTACCTTGGAGACTCACAAATTTTGAAAAAATCAGTAAATGAGTTATCCTTAAGAGACTTTGTAAGTTGGTTTTACTTTGAATACTTGAAATGTGGGTTCTGGATTGATAACTCACAATGTGATACATATCTTGGAAACTCAACGGGAATGTGGTTATACCTTGAAGACTTGGAAAGTTGGGTTTATGTTGGACACTTGAAACTTTTTTGGGGGCTTTTATTTATTTATTTATTTATTTATTATTATTATTATTTTATTTATTTATATTTTGGAGACTTTTGGAGTTGCTATCACTCTTTGGGATCTAAACCTATCGATGTAGTTCTTTGTCGGATGGTGCTTGATGGGAGCAAGATCAAGAAAGTTCTGGGAAGAAAGTGCAGGCTTACTCCCTCTTTCTATGTCATCAAACCTGAAAGCCTTAAAAGACAGAATTGGAAGAAGAGAAAAAAAACAAAAAATATACATTGTTCGTTCTGGGAAGAAAGTGCAGGCTTACTCCCTCTTTCTACGTCATCAAACCTGAAACCTTCAAGCCTTAAAAGACAGAATTGGAAGAAGAAAAAAAAAACGAAAAAATATATATATATACGTGGAAATCTCATTTTGAAAAGTCATTGTGTTGGGTGAGGATTGAGTTGGGGTTGAGATTTTGAATGTGAGGGTTGGGGTTGAGATTTTGAATGTGAGGGTTGGGACACACACACATACACATCAACAAACAAAAGTTAAGCCTTGACTATTCAGTTGAGGATTCTGTGTTTGGGGTTCACAGATCTAAGAACGTCCCCCTTGACACACATTATATACTGTTATACACCTCGGACTTGGCCCTCGAGTGTCCACAACGGTGTATAGTAGGAGGGAGTGAAGCGCCAACCTATTGCTCCCATTGCACACACACACACACACACACACACAAACAAAAGTTAAGCCTTGACTATTCAGTTGAGGATTCTGTGTTTGGGGTTCACAGATCTAAGAACGTCCCCCTTGACACACATTATATACTGTTATACACCTCGGACTTGTCCCTCTAGTGTCCACAAAGGTGTATTATCTGCTTAGTTTTGTCTTTTGTAATTCCTGTGAATAAAATGAACCTAAAATCTCTTCCCCTTCCAAATCATATATTTTATAAGTCCAAGGAACTGTATCTATTACATCAACAATTTTAAAAAGTTCTTTCGTCCATCGTTCAGTAAAACCCTTTTCAAAATGAGATTTCCACCTATATATTCTTACGATATCACCAACTTTGAACTTAGGTTTTCTGACATTAATCTCTTTTTCATATTTTAATTTTGTAAATGTTTCTGATGGCTTCATATTCGTTGACGTGTGAATCGTGTCATTATACTTATCCACAATATCCTGAATAAAAGATGACCATTGTTGTGAACCGAGTTGTGTGAATTTTTTATATAGTCTCTCTTTTAAGGTACGATTAAAACGTTCAACAACAACTGCCTTCCCTTCATTAAAGGTACTGTATAATGTAATACTGTTATTTTTAGAAAATTCATAAATGTCTTGTTATAAAACTCTCTACCCTCATCAGTCCACAATTTCTTAGGTTTTCTCTTACTTTTATTAAATATCTGTTGAAAAGCTAACATAAGAGTATTACCTGTTTTGTTTTTTAAAGGGACAACCCACGCATATCTACTCCTCAAATCAATAACGGTTAAAGCATACTTGTACCCCTTATCATTATTGAGTTCAATCAAATCAGCAGACCAGATATAATCAACTTCCTTGGAATAAACTTTCCTTCTCTGAAACTTTGTGAATATTGGTTTATGTAATTCATCAGCTAATTGCTCTTCAGTCTTAATGGCATCATTAGAGCCTATAAGTTTTTTGAATTTCCAAGTCCAAGTTTCAATTTAGCACTAATCATCTTCTTCACGATGAACCTATCAACTTTTTCTCTCAAGGTTGGATTTTGTATCAGAGACAAATTATACAACATTTCTCTATCGGCTTCATGCTTTTCTTCCAACGTTGTGGTATTCCCATAATCAATATCGTGTCTCATGCACACTTCATCAACTCTATTGATTGGTTTACTCCAGGATTTAGGATTGTCTGCCTCATCTAATCTTTTATCCAAGTTTGTGCCTGGACCACAGAAAGAATACCCTGGAAGATGTAATTCCCCTGGTATTCCAGTAGTTGTAAATTTACTTCCTGATAAAAACTTTTGTATATCTCCTCCGAGTTTGTGTTTGGAGATAAATTGATTTTTTTGAACCACACACCGAACATATACCTTTTTGTATAACCCTGTTATTTTTACTTTTAATATATGAAATATTTTTAGTATTAGTTTTCTTTTACATTTGAGACAATAACTCATTTATTTATGAGAAAAATTTCTGCAGAGTGCAAAAACCTTTTAGTTTCCAACATGCACATTTGAATCTTAATTTTTAAAACATAAAGAATCCTTAGAAATGCCTTCACTCTCTCCTCCATTTATTTAAGAAAAAACTTGAATTAAAATGAATAGCTTGACGATGTCGATAGTCTTGTCGAAAGTATTGCAAATAGACTTGTTAATTCTTTGTATTCCTCCCTGGTGAGATAAGTTATTTTCTGTAATACCTCTATTCTTTTTGAATCTCACTGGTTTCCATATTTTGATATTTATTCATTCTCTCTCTTTCCTCCCTCTCTCTCTTCTCTCTTTCCTCCTTCTCTCTCTCCTCCTCCTCCTTTTCCTCCTCTTCCCTCTCTTCTTCAACTCCTTCCTCATCCCTTACTATACTTGAATCGTTTACACCCCATAGAATATTATACATATATTCATCAGGATTTCTTGTTATTCCTGTATCCAAAATAATTTTTTTACAACAGGAAACCAATAAAATTTCTTTTGAATTTCTAAAAGAGCCTTACCTTTTCTTAACCTTATAATTTTTTCATTATTTAACATTCTAATTAAATCTAAAGTTGTCGGTTTATCAACATCAGCATAATGCCAATCTTTTATTGAAAATACCTCATTCTTATGTTGTAGAACATATTTATTAAAATACCGAATACCCTTTTCTTGAAGGTATGCTTGGACACAGAAATGATAATTTTCTTGAAGCCTTCTTGCTGTCATTTATGTATTAGAAATATATGTTAGAATAATATTATGGCACGAAACACCTCCCCATCTTCCCATAGTTAAATCATTTTGTATTTCCTTACTTATTATATATAATCCTGTTTTTTCTGTTTTCATGAGATAAACAAGGGCAAAACCATTATTATATTTACCCTTATTAAATTCTTTTATTTGTTGTTTACTAATCGTGGCTCCACAAAACTCATTCTCGATACCAAGTGGATAATATTCTTCCTTACGAGACTGATTTAATTGTTCCAGGTCTTCGAGGTTAATTTTAAATGACCAATTATACCCTAAATCATTCATATCATACCCCCATTGTTCTATTCTCATACAAACGATACGCCCTTCTTTATAAAAATTTATTTTAATTCGAACTGTGAATTCTGTATGACCTGGAGATAATATCAACACTTCTGTATCTTTAGAATACACAGCCGTTTTATTTAAGTATATATATTGTGATAAATCGCTTAATCTCACCAAGTCATTCGCGTCAGTCGGGCTTGGATAATTTTTTAATTTATAAGCATTTTTCATGTTAATATTTTTGTTTATATTATATTTATATCGTTCAGCCTGTGCCTTTGTGTAATAATTTGATAAATCAATATCCAGTTCTTGAGATACACCAAAGATAGAACCATCTTTACCAACATAAGTCATTTATATTAGATTAAAAATAATATCATAAAATTTTTTATTTTTGTTGAGTTGAAATAACACATATAGACATAATTGACCACAACACTTGGAATTTAATTCTTGGACTTGAAATGTTTGATAAACACCATTCTGTAAGAATTTTATGACTTCAACAGGTGGTGGAAGACCAAAACTATCAAAATAATATTTGTCTTGACTATTAAAAATACAAACCCAATGAGAACCGTTCCCATCATTATCTTCTAAGTTCATAATAATATTCTTTGTATGTTTCGACACATTTGTTAATTCATCTCTCATACAAATAACCACATTATGAATTTTTAATTTCTTACAATATTTGGCAAGTTGTAAATTTGATGTTGTATTCTTTCCAAATTCTTTCAACCACTCATCAATGCTCATTTATTTATTAGAAAGATATAATCCATTACCTCTTTTCGTTAATTTTACACCTGCTTGTGCTATAGAAGAAAGCATATCTCCAACTAACAATCTCGCTTTATCAGGCAGACCTTCAAGTTTTTCAGCAAAATCTACAATTACACCACTTCCACTAATTTGTTTCTCCAACTCTTTGTTATGTCTTTCCAATTCTTTTTGAGCCTGGAGTTGAGCCTTCCTTTCGTTGGCAGTTTTGACCGCTGTTGAAATACCACCCGTCAATGCTCCAACCGCACTTAAACCAGCAAATAAAGGAATTAGAAATGGGAGAAATCCTCCACTCGTCTCTCTTATTGAATATTTTTTCAACATTGGTTTTGTCATTTTAATTTTAAGTGAGCCAGTGTCATTCAAGATTTTAACCTGTTCTCTTGTGAGCAAAACATCAATTCTTACTGCTCCTTTTCTCTGAATTGTATTAACGTTAATCGTACAAGGCTTTTGATTTTGAACACAAGATGATAGTTTATGAAGATTGATTTGATTAACATATACCCCAGTTGGTACTTTGCCACTCATTTATTTAACAAAAAAATTATGTGAGACTAATCATCACACCATTATCTGTATTAATCTGCAATTCTGTTTCTTCCAAAAGCAAACAATATGTATCAACTTCTTCACTCTCTCCTCTTTCAATGTATAGGGAAGTATCCACTCGATTAGACTTTATAGTTTCTTTTTGAGCGCTCAGGTCAAACGTATAGATTGTATACAAACTTTTAAATGCTGTCATATCCAAAATAGGTTCTTTATTTCCATTACTTTCACACACCTTTTGGTAAGACTTGTATGCTTCAGCAAAATCATTTTTTCCCAATTAATTTCCAATCTATCTCGTGGATAAAATGTTCCATCTAGAGAAACGCGAAGTTGTTTCACCTTAGCATTATCACTCAATGCATTATTCTTATCAGTCGCAGTATCACCATCTGGCTTTTTAAAAATCATCCACAGATATCGTGGCTTTCCTTCCAGAACACCCAAATTCCACGTGTAAGTAGTTTGATTGAGTTTAACGTGTTGACATCTTCTTTTGAGGTATGATACACTGAGTGGTTTCTTTGAGTTAAGTCTTCGATTCAACATCTCTTCTGTTTTAAGATTAGGAGTATATTCACTGATATACCAACTCATCTCCTCAATTACAAATTTATTCTGATCACCAAAAGCATTACCAACACCAAAAAGCAATCTATTTTCATTATCATTCCTTTGTAGTTGAAATCTAATTTTAAGACCATACAGAACTTTATCATAATCACAAAATCCAAATATACCTTTAAGAGGAACTGCCACAGTAAAACTATTTTCTGCTTTTGTATCATCATTATACATTCCTTTCCTTTGAATATATCCAGGGTCTGTGTTTGTTCCCGTTGACATATCAGGAATAAAACCTTCGACAGACCCCTTTCCCATTCTATCACTGAATGTATAGAGTGTAAATTTCATCATTTCAGATACAGCAGAGACATAATCAACCGCTTCAACTTCTTGTGTTCCAATATACAATCGCACACTATCAAACATTTTCCAGAAGAAATCATTTACAAGTGTAGCGTTTGTGTTATTCCCAGCCTTAGTGAATTTAAATTTACACAACAAGAAACTTTCGGAGAGATTCAAATAGGTTTGTTGATTATTTATTTCAAAACTTTTTGTACCATTTGTATTCCAGTCTGTTCCAGTTATTGCATTTACCTTGAAGTAATCTTCTTTTTTAGTGCAGTTTGAGATAATAATAGTATCATCCACATCATAGATACTATCAATTGCTTCCATACTTGTATTTAATTAGGTAAAAAGATCTTACAACTTCTGACACCCTCATCCAAGTAGTTGAATTATTTTCTGTCCTTCTTGGGGGGACAACTGAGTTTTACCTTTCTTAATTTCTTTTATTGCTTGTAATTTATGAGATTCTTTCTGAGCATCTTTTATACTCTTTACAGCACCTGCTACATTTCCCACAGCAGAAGCAGTTGAACCAATTAGGTCTTTATGTTTAAGAATAGTTGAACCAATACCCATGAGAGTATCAATTATCCCATCTCCTCTAAATTGATGTCCGACACCCCTTTGTCTCTTAGGTTTATAGTATCCTCTACCAAGATACATACCTTCACCCTTGTAGTACGGGGAAAGGAACATCCCATCCCCTGTAATTATTTTATATTTTCCCAACTCGTGCTTCCTCACAATAACCATCGTATTTATTTATTGAAAAACTTCACGTAGGTGAATTCTGATGGATATAACTTCTCCATTAAAAGAGATCACACGATTATCTTGGTCGGTTATCCTAAAATTTACTCTGTGTATGGTTTTTCCTGACACAGGTAGATAAACCAAATTTTTAGGCTCCATATTGAATTTATAACCAATTGGGGTTGAGTATGCGCTGAATGAAAATATTGTATTTGTTTTTAATCCATCATTATAAGCACCATCAATCAAATCACAGTGAATTAACACCGAATTTATTCCTGAGGATATTTGAATGACATTATCACTGTAAAACGTCCCATTAGTTTCAATCTTTTTTGAGGAGAAACCTAATAACTCTCTAAATGAATTATCAATTGTGAAATCAACCTTGTAGTTATTTTTAACTTTAATCGTTGATTTTGAAGTATGTTTTTGAATGTTTATAACAATATTTTTTGGTTCATCACCCTGTTCTTTCATAAGACGAGCAATTTCGGAAGATATTTGAGAAATCTCGTATGCTCCGAATTGAGACTGTTATCGTTTTGTATCCACTTCCCGGATTATAACTAAACTTGTCATTTTTCTCGGTTATATTAAATAAGGTATTATAAGTCTCCATGGACAATAAAGATGCCTCATATTCTTTTGTTGTGTCAAGTTGTAGTGGGTATGGGAATGAAGATGTGTGGTCGCTTGTTGTGAAATTAAAACTCAGGATTGTGCTTCTCATCTTATTTAATATGAGATAAAATGTCTTTATATTGAGATTTATTAATTATTTTCATGTTCATCAACTGGTCTAAAATGGCTGATGCTTCATTAAAACAATTGTTATTTCCAGCCTTCTTACTGCCGAACAACAATAACAGTCTATTAACTAATTGCGATGGGTCATTTGGAAGAAAACTAATACCTGAACCAAGGATACTTAAAGCCTGAATAATGTGTTTCTCCTTCTCATTCTTCCTACTTTTACCAGAAAGAATAACCTTATAATTTAGAGTGTTCAGCAAATCAATATATACTCTATCATCATTATTTTCCATATCCAATGGTTTATCAATATACTTTGATTCATCCCTCACAGTTGAACCTTGTCTTCCATCTTTTGTGAGAAGAAACATTAATCTCGGAGTTAGTTTAACAGGGGGTTGAGCAGAACTTAAGAACCTTAATTCATCATTAAATATCAATACCTTTTCTTGAACAAGATGAAATATTGCTGGTTGTTCTGTTGGAATGAGTCCTGCTTTGGTTTTGAATCCGCTGAATATTCATTGTTTTGAACAGCATTCACAATATAATCAGGGGGTTGATTAATCTCTTCCAGTTGTTGAAATAAACCTTCATCATCATATTCTAATTCTCCTAAATGCTCTAATTCTTCCTCCGTCATTTGACTGAAATCTTTTAACATTTGAAGCTTTCTAGGAGTATATTCTACTGTGGGAACTGTGGAAACATCTTTCATTTTTCTTGGGAAGTTTTTAAAAGTGGTTTAAAAAATTTCTCTTGTTTTTTTTCAAATGCTTCTTCGCCCGTTAGTTTCTGTCTGCGTTTCTTCTTTATGTCTTCCTGTTGTTTTACAACTTTTGAAACCAACTCTTGATGTTCCTTAAATCTTCTTGCTCTTTCTTTTGTATCCATTTATTTATTGTAAAATATCATTTAATGAATTGTAAAGATCAACAGGGAAATTTTCCTTTTCTTCATCATTCAAGTAGATGTGTTCAAATAAATCCTTTTCTTTAAATATTTCATCAAATTCTTTATTAACATTAATGCGAGTTGTAATTTCTTCTTCACTAATCCTTGCATCTCTGCTTTTCATACGTTTGTGTTGAGTTTCTTCATCAACATCAAAACCGAATGATAAAATCTTCACTCCGCTCAGATATTTAATAATTTGTCTCGTTCCTTCTGGATTAGTTTCTAATATCCCAACACCACCAGATTTTAGTTTCTTTAACTCACTCTTACAATGTGAATATTTTGTTGTACCAAGAGAAACCTCCTCAAATATTTGTCCTTCATTCCTCAATCGCATATGTTCCTCCACTGAAATATAGTGATAATCTTCACCTTTTACTTCTCCAGGTCTTATTGCTCTAGTTGTTGTTGATACAATGCGTATCACGGGGTGTTTTTTAAGTAAATTTACAATATTCTCATTTGTACTACACAAGAACCTTGATTTATGAAAGTTTTTTCCAGAAGCAGATTTACCCACAAGATTTATAATAATAGTTGTCATTTATATATGTAATTGTTTATAAAACAAAAAATATATCCCTTAATATCTCATCTTGTTTCACAACAATATATTTATATTTTTCAGTCGTGTGCTTCATATAATCCTCAAATTTCTTTTTACTACATAATGTAGAACAATTATCTCTCCAAAAATTATTGATATCTATTGAATTTAACTTGAATAAAATAAAAGTATTAGCATTGTTTCTGATGGAACGACGAGGAAGTTGAAAGTACGATTGACTAAGATAAATACAATTACAAGAAGAATGTCTCCCTCTTGTGTAGTAGCTGTCCATTACCGTTTGGTTTCTCTCATTAACACAATCATCAAAGATAACGAGGTTCTTTTTGATTTATCCAAATCTTGGGGAGACGGTATATCATCCGTATTATCACTAAGAATACAAGTTATAAGATTTGATTTCTTTTTACATCTCTGTGTATCACAAAATAGTTGAATTATATCTTCAATGTTATAATCATTTAGGTTTTTTTGACGTTTAAATAAACCTATTATATCTTCTTTTGAAGACCAGCATTAAAACCTTGTGAGAGTAGTTGATACTCTGGTTGAAAACTCGACTTTGTGAAAATTATTAAATTATCATAATCTAAAAAGTTGGGAGTGAGGAGCATTTTTAAAAGTAAGCAGGTTTTTCCACATCCACTTGAACCAACTATGAGACATCTTAATGAATTTGGGAGATTTTTATGGTTGTTAAATTTTATCTTATTTTCCCAAATAGGTAAAAAATCATTCATTTATATATTTGAAAAACAGGTTATTTAATTTATTATTGGCTTTTTTAGAAACTCTATATTTTATCCTAAGTTCAGGTTTAATTTCAAGATAATCCATTATTTTATTTATACAATATCTTGTGTTGATATTTCCCTGAAAATTACATCCATGAATAATATACAACAACAATCCTTTGAACATTTCTCTTATACGTTCAGTTTCTTCCCTTGTAAGGAAAGGTGTGTTATCATCCTCATACTTTACATTCATTTCTCTAATCAATCTTGTAAAGTAATTCATTTTTGGTGTAAATCTAAAAGAATTATTTTCCTTTTTATATTTTTTATTATCATTAATTAGAAGATAATCACAGAATATACATTGTTTATAGGCTTTTGACTCTGTGTTTAATCCCTGTCTTTCACACGCAGGACAATTCTCAAATTTGTCATATGGAGAATCAGGAAAGTCTAGCATATTTATAAAGTAAAACTTTACTTAAACTGAAATTCATCTATACTTTCAGTTGTATATTACCATCGATATCGATATACTTTTTTCATTATCAGATTCAACGACAACATTTTTTATATTAAAGGTAATTTTAAAATTATCGTTAACTACTATTGAACTAAATGTCATTTCACCTGATATATTAACATCCTTTATTTCATCAAGATTTACATCTTTAGGGTTGTTGAAAAAAATACAAATTTCTCCTTGCATATTACAGATGGTCTTATCTTTTCTTTCTAAAGCTTCATCCATAAGGTTTTTGTTCTTTGATACTTTTTCTTGTTTCATTGCTTTTTCTAGTTTTGAATATATTACTAGAAGGAGAGGAGAAACTTTTGTTAGAGATACTTTAATTGATGTTCTACCAGGTATACTAAAAGCCCTTCCACTGAAGGAAATTGAAGAACTCATATTATTTACCATAATAGTTTTTATCCAATAGTTGTTATATTTATCTTTGTTCAATTTTACATCCTTGACATATTTCTCAGTATCTTTAACAGATGAAGAGATTGATTGAAACTTGTCTTTTGTGTCTTGAAACATTGTATTTATTAAGTGAAAAAGTTGGAGGATAAAATGTTTTTAAGCACAGATTCACCTATAAATTAAACGAAATTTTCATCAAGAAAATTTTAGTTTAAGCAAAGTTTTATTCTATAAATATGGTGAATACAACGTACTGCGATGTTTGTAATCACGAATATAAACATTATAGAAAACACCTCCGAACCAACAAACACACATTTAATCTATTTCATCAAATATCTCCTCTTGAGTTGGAAAGAAAACATTGTGATATCTGTTCAAAGGATGTTTTGAAGAGTAGTTATAATCAACATCTTCAATCACAAAAACACAAGAAAAATGAGTTTAAAGTAAAGGGAGACTATTATATTAAAAACACTGATGAGGCATTTAAAGGGCATATAAAAATAAGGATTTTTCAATTTGGAGAACCCGGTCCATCATCAATAGCTGAATCAATTGAAATAGTGAAACCCGATGTTGAAAAATTTATTAAAAAGACATTAAAAGAAATAAAAACTTTAAAGTTTTATATGGGAGTGAAAATGAATATGAAAAGACAAGATGAAGAACAAACTCCTTATATGAGAACAGATCTTCATTTTATAACATCATTTCAAGATTTTTTTGAATAGTGGGGTTTATGAAGAACTATCAAGACAAGAGGAGGATGTTGATAATACAGTGGTAGGAAGTGGATTCAATATTAAAAAAATCATCTTTTTAGATATACACATTCTAAAATCAAACCCTCTTAAAGCTTCTTCTTATATTGAATTACCAAAAGAAATAAAACTAAAGAAGGCAGTTGTTAATATTAAGAACAATGATAATAAATGTTTTCTCTGGTCTGTTCTTGCTCACTTACATCCACCAAAATGTAATTCAGAAAGAGTAAAACAATATATGAAATATGAGAATACCTTGGACATTAAAGATTTTAAATTCCCAATGCCATTAACAGATATTCCTAAATTTGAGAAAAAGAATAATCTTTCTATTAATGTATATGGATTAACGGATACAAACAAAGTTCAAATATTAAAAATTTCAAACAACTATAAAAATGAAGAAACACACATTGACCTTTTATATTTTAGTGTTGGAAAGAATTCACATTACACATACATCAATAATTTATCAAGATTAATCTCTTCTCAGGTATTCAGAACAGCAAACAAAATATATCCTTGTAAGCGATGTCTTAATTCATTTCATACAAAAGAACGATTAGAACAACATTCAAAATATTGTAGTAATCATAAATCAGCTGTAATTACAATGCCTAAACCTGGTGAAAAGATTTATTTTGAAGATTATAATAAATCTATCATGCACCCATTTGTGATATACGCTGATTTTGAATGTATCCTTAAAAAGATAAATACTGCTTCTCCTAATCCAAAAGAACCATATACAAATAAATATCAAAAACATATTCCTTGTGGTTTCTGTTATTATATCAAATCATCTGTTGGAGAAAAGTATAACAAACTTGAACATTATCGTGGAAAAAATGCTTCACAAGAGTTTGTAAAACGATTAGAAAAGGATTGTATAAGACTCACTAAATTAATGAAAGAAACAAATGAACCGATGAAATTAACCAAAGAAGAAAAATTAGAATTTAGAATGAACAATATCTGTCATATTTGTGAGGGGGAAATTAAGGAGTCTAAAGTTAGAGACCATTGTCATCTTACTGGTAAATATAGAGGTCCCGCTCATTCCTGTTGTAATCTTAATTATAAATTACCTTCTTTTATTCCAGTCTTTCTTCACAACAGCGCCAACTATGATACACATCTATTTATAAATGAACTTTCAAAAACACCAGGGAATATTTCTGCTATAACAAACACAAGTCAAAAGTATATTTCATTTTCAAAAATGATATTCACAAAACCTTTAACTCGTATTAGGTTTTTAGATTCTTACAAGTTTATGGGAACACCACTAGCCTACCTCGCATCAAATCTAAGCTCCACGGACTCTTTTCCAAATCTTAATTCATTCTTTCCAAAAGAGGAAATTCTCACTAAAGAGGAAATTCAGATTAAAGAGAGAATTCAAAGTAAAGAGGAAATTCTAACTGAAGATGAAATTCTAATTATAAAGAAAATTCAAACTAAAGAGGAAATTCAGATTAAAGATGAAATTCTGATTAAAGAAGGAATTCTTACGAGAGAGGAAATTCAAACAAGGAATGAAATTCAAAGTAAAGAGAAAATTCTTACAAGTAAGGGAATTTATCCTTATGATTATATGGATTCATTTATGAGATTTAAAGAAACACAACTTCCTTCAAAAGAAAGTTTCTATAATAACCTTTATGAAGAAGAGATAAGTGATAAGGAATATAAACACGCACAAGAAATATGGAAAATATTTAAGATAAAGAACCTTGGAGAATATCATAAAAACAAGGATTTTGTTTTATAAACAATTACATATATAAATGACAACTATTATTATAAATCTTGTGGGTAAATCTGCTTCTGGAAAAAAACTTTCATAAATCAAAGGTTCTTATTGTGTAGTACAAATGAGAATATTTATTAAAATTTACTTAAAAAACACCCATTGATACATTGTATCAACAACAACTAGGGAAGCAATAAGACCTGGAGAAGTAAAAGGTGAAAGATTATCACTATATTTCAGTAGGAGGAACATATGCGATTGAGGAATGAAGGACAAATATTTGAGGAGGTTTCTCTTGGTACAACAAAATATTCACATTGTAAGAGTGAGTTAAAGAAACTAAAATCTGGTGGTGTTGGGATATTAGAAACTAATCCAGGAAGGAGCGAGACAAATTATTAAATATCTGGGCGGAGTGAAGATTTTATCATTCGGTTTTAGATGTTGATGAAGAAACTCAACACAAACGTATGAAAAGCAGAGATGCAAGGATTAGTGAAGAAGAAATTACAATTCGCATTAATGTTAATAAAGAATTTGATGAAATATTTAAAGAAAAGGATTTATTTGAACACATCTACTTGAATGATGAAGAAAAGGAAAATTTCCCTGTTGATCTTTTACAATTCATTAAATGATATTTTACAATAAATAAATGGATACAAAAGAAAGAGCAAGAAGATTTAAGGAACATCAAGAGTTGGTTTCAAAAGTTGTAAAACAACAGGAAGACATAAGAAGAAAGCAGACAGAAACTAGCAGCGAAGAAGCATTTGAAAAAAAACAAGAGAAATTTTTAAACCACTTTTAAAAACTTCCCAAGAAAAAATGAAAGATGTTTCCACAGTTCCCACAGTAGAATATACTCCTAGAAAGCTTCAAATGTTAAAAGATTTCAGTCAAATGACGGAGGAAGAATTAGAGCATTTAGGAGAATTAGAATATGATGATGAAGGTTTATTTCAACAACTGGAAGAGATTAATCAACCCCTGATTATATTGTGAATGCTGTTCAAAACAATGAATATTCAGCGGATTCAAAAACCAAAGCAGGACTCATTCCAACAGAACAACCAGCAATATTTCATCTTGTTCAAGAAAAGGTATTGATATTTAATGATGAATTAAGGTTCTTAAGTTCTGCTCAACCCCCTGTTAAACTAACTCCGAGATTAATGTTTCTTCTCACAAAGATGGAAGACAAGGTTCAACTGTGAGGGATGAATCAAAGTATATTGATAAACCATTGGATATGGAAAATAATGATGATAGAGTATATATTGATTTGCTGAACACTCTAAATTATAAGGTTATTCTTTCTGGTAAAAGTAGGAAGAATGAGAAGGAGAAACACATTATTCAGGCTTTAAGTATCCTTGGTTCAGGTATTAGTTTTCTTCCAAATGACCCATCGCAATTAGTTAATAGACTGTTATTGTTGTTCGGCAGTAAGAAGGCTGGAAATAACAATTGTTTTAATGAAGCATCAGCCATTTTAGACCAGTTGATAAACATAGAAAATAATTAATAAATCTCAATATAAAGACATTTTATCTCATATTAAATAAGATGAGAAGCACAATCCTGAGTTTTAATTTCACAACAAGCGACCACACATCTTCATTCCCATACCCACTACAACTTGACACAACAAAAGAATATGAGGCATCTTTATTGTCCATGGAGACTTATAATACCTTATTTAATATAACCGAGAAAAATGACAAGTTTAGTTATAATCCGGGAAGTGGATACAAAACGATAACAGTCTCACCGGGAGCATACGAGATTTCTCAAATATCTTCCGAAATTGCTCGTCTTATGAAAGAACAGGGTGATGAACCAAAAAATATTATTATAAACATTCAAAAACATACTTCAAAATCAACGATTAAAGTTAAAAATAACTACAAGGTTGATTTCACAATTGATAATTCATTTAGAGAGTTATTAGGTTTCTCCTCAAAAAGATTGAAACTAATGGGACGTTTTACAGTGATAATGTCATTCAAATATCCTCAGGAATAAATTCGGTGTTAATTCACTGTGATTTGATTGATGGTGCTTATAATGATGGATTAAAAACAAATACAATATTTTCATTCAGCGCATACTCAACCCCAATTGGTTATAAATTCAATATGGAGCCTAAAAATTTGGTTTATCTACCTGTGTCAGGAAAAACCATACACAGAGTAAATTTTAGGATAACCGACCAAGATAATCGTGTGATCTCTTTTAATGGAGAAGTTATATCCATCAGAATTCACCTACGTGAAGTTTTTCAATAAATAAATACGATGGTTATTGTGAGGAAGCACGAGTTGGGAAAATATAAAATAATTACAGGGGATGGGATGTTCCTTTCCCGTACTACAAGGAGTGAAGGTATGTATCTTGGTAGAGGATACTATAAACCTAAGAGACAAAGGGGTGTTGGACATCAATTTAGAGGAGATGGGATAATTGATACTCTCATGGGTATTGGTTCAACTATTCTTAAACATAAAGACCTAATTGGTTCAACTGCTTCTGCTGTGGGAAATGTAGCAGGTGCTGTAAAGAGTATAAAAGATGCTCAGAAAGAATCTCATAAATTACAAGCAATAAAAGAAATTAAGAAAGGTAAAACTCAGTTGTCCCCCAAGAACGACAGAAAATAATTCAAATACTTGGATCAGGGTTTCAAAAGTTTTAACATCTTTTTCCTAAATAAATACAAGTATGGAAGCAATTGATAGTATCTATGATTTGGATGATACTATTATTATCTCAAACTCCACTAAAAAGAAGATTACTTCAAGGTAAATGCAATAACTGGAACAGACTGGAATACAAATGGTACAAAAAGTTTTGAAATAAATAATCAACAAACCTATTTGAATCTCTCCGAAAGTTTCTTGTTGTGTAAATTTAAATTCACTAAGGCTGGGAATAACACAAACGCTACACTTGTAAATGATTTCTTCTGGAAAATGTTTGATAGTGTGCGATTGTATATTGGAACACAAGAAGTTGAAGCGGTTGATTATGTCTCTGCTGTATCTGAAATGATGAAATTTACACTCTATACATTCAGTGATAGAATGGGAAAGGGGTCTGTCGAAGGTTTTATTCCTGATATGTCAACGGGAACAAACACAGACCCTGGATATATTCAAAGGAAAGGAATGTATAATGATGATACAAAAGCAGAAAATAGTTTTACTGTGGCAGTTCCTCTTAAAGGTATATTTGGATTTTGTGATTATGATAAAGTTCTGTATGGTCTTAAAATTAGATTTCAACTACAAAGGAATGATAATGAAAATAGATTGCTTTTTGGTGTTGGTAATGCTTTTGGTGATCAGAATAAATTTGTAATTGAGGAGATGAGTTGGTATATCAGTGAATATACTCTAATCTTAAAACAGAAGAGATGTTGAATCGAAGACTTAACTCAAAAAACCACTCAGTGTATCATACCTCAAAAGAAGATGTCAACACGTTAAACTCAATCAAACTACTTACACGTGGAATTTGGGTGTTCTGGAAGGAAAGCCACGATATCTGTGGATGATTTTTAAAAAGCCAGATGGTGATACTGCGACTGATAAGAATAATGCATTGAGTGATAATGCTAAGGTGAAACAACTTCGCGTTTCTCTAGATGGAACATTTTATCCACGAGATAGATTGGAAATTAATTGGGAAAAAAATGATTTTGCTGAAGCATACAAGTCTTACCAAAAGGTGTGTGAAAGTAATGGAAATAAAGAACCTATTTTGGATATGACAGCATTTAAAAGTTTGTATACAATCTATACGTTTGACCTGAGCGCTCAAAAAGAAACTATAAAGTCTAATCGAGTGGATACTTCCCTATACATTGAAAGAGGAGAGAGTGAAGAAGTTGATACATATTGTTTGCTTTTGGAAGAAACAGAATTGCAGATTAATACAGATAATGGTGTGATGATTAGTCTCACATAATTTTTTGTTAAATAAATGAGTGGCAAAGTACCAACTGGGGTATATGTTAATCAAATCAATCTTCATAAACTATCATCTTGTGTTCAAAATCAAAAGCCTTGTACGATTAACGTTAATACAATTCAGAGAAAAGGAGCAGTAAGAATTGATGTTTTGCTCACAAGAGAACAGGTTAAAATCTTGAATGACACTGGCTCACTTAAAATTAAAATGACAAAACCAATGTTGAAAAAAATATTCAATAAGAGAGGCAGTGGAGGATTTCTCCCATTTCTAATTCCTTTATTTGCTGGTTTAAGTGCGGTTGGAGCATTGACGGGTGGTATTTCAACAGCGGTCAAAACTGCCAACGAAAGGAAGGCTCAACTCCAGGCTCAAAAAGAATTGGAAAGACATAACAAAGAGTTGGAGAAACAAATTAGTGGAAGTGGTGTAATTGTAGATTTTGCTGAAAAACTTGAAGGTCTGCCTGATAAAGCGAGATTGTTAGTTGGAGATATGCTTTCTTCTATAGCACAAGCAGGTGTAAAATTAACGAAAAGAGGTAATGGATTATATCTTTCTAATAAATAAATGAGCATTGATGAGTGGTTGAAAGAATTTGGAAAGAATACAACATCAAATTTACAACTTGCCAAATATTGTAAGAAATTAAAAATTCATAATGTGGTTATTTGTATGAGAGATGAATTAACAAATGTGTCGAAACATACAAAGAATATTATTATGAACTTAGAAGATAATGATGGGACCAGTTCTCATTGGCTGTGTATTTTTAATAGTCAAGACAAATATTATTTTGATAGTTTTGGTCTTCCACCACCTGTTGAAGTCATAAAATTCTTACAGAATGGTGTTTATCAAACATTTCAAGTCCAAGAATTAAATTCCAAGTGTTGTGGTCAATTATGTCTATATGTGTTATTTCAACTCAACAAAAATAAAAAATTTTATGATATTATTTTTAATCTAATATAAATGACTTATGTTGGTAAAGATGGTTCTATCTTTGGTGTATCTCAAGAACTGGATATTGATTTATCAAATTATTACACAAAGGCACAGGCTGAGCGACATAAATATAATATAAACAAAAATATTAACATGAAAAATGCTTATAAATTAAAAAATTATCCAAGCCCGACTGACGCGAATGACTTGGTGAGATTAAGCGATTTATCACAATATATATACTTAAATAAAACGGCTGTGTATTCTAAAGATACAGAAGTGTTGATATTATCTCCAGGTCATACAGAATTCACAGTTCGAATTAAAATAAATTTTTATAAAGAAGAGGCGTATCGTTTGTATGAGAATAGAACAATGGGGGTATGATATGAATGATTTAGGGTATAATTGGTCATTTAAAATTAACCTCGAAGACCTGGAACAATTAAATCAGTCTCGTAAGGAAGAATATTATCCACTTGGTATCGAGAATGAGTTTTGTGGAGCCACGATTAGTAAACAACAAATAAAAGAATTTAATAAGGGTAAATATAATAATGGTTTTGCCCTTGTTTATCTCATGAAAACAGAAAAAACAGGATTATATATAATAAGTAAGGAAATACAAAATGATTTAACTATGGGAAGATGGGGAGGTGTTTCGTGCCATAATATTATTCTAACATATATTTCTAATACATAAATGACAGCAAGAAGGCTTCAAGAAAATTATCATTTCTGTGTTCAAGCATACCTTCAAGAAAAGGGTATTCGGTATTTTAATAAATATGTTCTACAACATAAGAATGAGGTATTTTCAATAAAAGATTGGCATTATGCTGATGTTGATAAACCAACAACTTTAGATTTAATTAGAATGTTAAATAATGAAAAAATTATAAGGTTAAGAAAAGGTAAGGCTCTTTTAGAAATTCAAAAGAAATTTTATTGGTATCCTGTTGTAAAAAAATTATTTTGGATACAGGAATAACAAGAAATCCTGATGAATATATGTATAATATTCTATGGGGTGTAAGCGATTCAAGTATAGTAAGGGATGAGGAAGGAGTTGAAGAAGAGAGGAAGAGGAGGAAAAGGAGGAGGAGGAGAGAGAGAAGGAGGAAAGAGAGAGAGAGAGAGAGGGAGGAAAGAGAGAGAATGAATAAATATCAAAATATGGAAACCAGTGAGATTCAAAAAGAATAGAGGTATTAAAGAAATTAACTTATCTCACCAGGGAGGAATACAAAGAATTAAAAAGTCTATTTGCAATACTTTCGACAAGACTATCGACATCGAGAAGACATGTATTTTAATTCAAGTTTTTTCTTAAATAAATGGAGGAGAGAGTGAAGGCATTTCTAAGGATTCTTTATGTTTTAAAAATTAAGATTCAAATGTGCATGTTGGAAACTAAAAGGTTTTGCACTCTGCAGAAATTTTTCTCATAAATAAATGAGTTATTGTCTCAAATGTAAAAGAAAACTAATACTAAAAATATTTCATATATTAAAAGTAAAAATAACAGGGTTATACAAAAAGGTATATGTTCGGTGTGTGGTTCAAAAAAAATCAATTTATCTCCAAACACAAACTCGGAGGAGATATACAAAAGTTTTATCAGGAAGTAAATTTACAACTACTGGAATACCAGAATTACATCTTCAGGGTATTCTTTCTGTGGTCCAGAGCACAAACTTGGATAAAAGATTAGATGAGGCAGACAATCCTAAATCCTGGAGTAAACCAATCAATAGAGTTGATGAAGTGTGCATGAGACACGATATTGATTATGGGAATACCACAACGTTGGAAGAAAAGCATGAAGCCGATAGAGAAATGTTATATAATTTGTCTCTGATACAAAATCCAACCTTGAGAGAAAAAGTTGATAGGTTCATCGTGAAGAAGATGATTAGTGCTAAATTGAAACTTGGACTTGGAAATTCAAAAAACTTATAGGCTCTAATGATGCCATTAAGACTGAAGAGCAATTAGCTGATGAATTACATAAACCAATATTCACAAAGTTTCAGAGAAGGAAAGTTTATTCCAAGGAAGTTGATTATATCTGGTCTGCTGATTTGATTGAACTCAATAATGATAAAGAGGTACAAGTATGCTTTAACCGTTATTGATTTGAGGAAGTAGATATGCGTGGGTTGTCCCTTTAAAAAACAAAACAGGTAATACTCTTATGTTAGCTTTTCAACAGATATTTAATAAAAGTAAGAAAACCTAAGAAATTGTGGACTGATGAGGTAGAGAGTTTTATAACAAGACATTTATGAATTTTCTAAAAAATAACAGTATTACATTATACAGTACCTTTAATGAAGGGAAGGCAGTTGTTGTTGAGCGTTTTAATCGTACCTTAAAAGAGAGACTATATAAAAAATTCACACAACTCGGTTCACAACAATGGTTATCTTTTATTCAGGATATTGTGGATAAGTATAATGACCACGATTCACACGATCAACGAATATGAAGCCATCAGAAACATTTACAAAAATTAAAATATGAAAAAGAGATTAATGTCAGAAAACCTAAGTTCAAAGTTGGTGATATCGTAAGAATATATAGGTGGAAATCTCATTTTGAAAAGGGTTTTACTGAACGATGGGACGAAAGAACTTTTTAAAATTGTTGATGTAATAGATACAGTTCCTTGGACTTATAAAATATATGATTTGGAAGGGAAGAGATTTTAGGTTCATTTTATTCACAGGAATTACAAAAGACAAAACTAAGCAGATAATACACCTTTGTGGACACTAGAGGGACAAGTCCGAGGTGTATTACAGTATATAATGTGTGTCAAGGGGGACGTTCTTAGATCTGTGAACCCCAAACACAGAATCCTCAACTGAATAGCCAAGCCTTAACTTTTGTTTTGTGTGTGTGTGTGCAATGGGAGCAATAGGTTGGCGCTTCACTCCCTCCTACTATACACCGTTGTGGACACTCGAGGGCCAAGTCAGGTGTATAACAGTATATAATGTGTGTCAAGGGGGCGTTCTTAGATCTGTGAACCCCAAACACAGAGATCCTCAACTGAATAGTCAAGGCTTAACTTTTGTTTGTTGATGTGTATGTGTGTGTGTCCCAACCCTCACATTCAAAATCTCAACCCCAACCCTCACATTCAAAATCTCAACCCCAACTCAATCCTCGCCCAACACAATGTCTTTTTCAAAATGAGATTTCCACCTATATATATATATATTTTTACGTTTTTTTCTTCTTCCAATTCTGTCTTTTAAGGCTTTCAGGTTTGATGACGTAGAAAGGGGAGTAAGCCTGCACTTTCTTTCTTCCCAGAACTTTCTTGATCTTGCTCCCATCAAGCACCATCCGACAAAGAACTACATCGATAGGTTTAGATCCCAAGAGTGATAGCAACTCCAAAAGTCTCCAAAATATAAATAAATAAAATAATAATAATAATAAATAAATAAATAAATAAATAAAAGCCCCCAAAAAAGTTTCAAGTGTCCAACATAAACCCAACTTTCCAAGTCTTCAAGGTATAACCACATTCCGTTGAGTTTCCAAGATATGTATCACATTGTGAGTTATCAATCCAGAACCCACATTTCAAGTATTCAAAAGTAAAACCAACTTACAAAGTCTCTTAAGGATAACTCATTTACTGATTTTTCAAAATTTGTGAGTCTCCAAGGTAGGCCCCATATTTAGAACCATCTTGGCAGAACCCTTTTCCTGAGTCTCCAAGGTAGTTATTTAAACCATCAAGGCAGAACTCATTTACTGATTTTTCAAAATTTGTGAGTCTCCAAGGTAGGCCCCACTATTTAGAACCATCCTTGTGGCAGAACCACTTGCTTCACTGGGTCTCCAGAAGGTAGTTATTTAAACCATCAAAGGCAGAACTCATTTACTGATTTTTTCAAAACATTTGTGAGTCTCTCTCAAGGTAGGCCCCATATTTAGAGACCATCTTGGCAAGAATATACCTTTTCCTGAGTCTCCAAGGTAGTTATTTAAACCAAACTCAAGGCAGAACTCATTTACTGATTTTTTCAAAATTTGTGAGTCTCAGGTAGGCCCCCATATTTAGAACCATCTTGGCAGAACCCTTTTCCTGAGTCTCCAAGGTAGTTATTTAAACCATCAAGGCAGAACTCATTTACTGATTTTTCAAAATTTGTGAGTCTCAAAGGTAGGCCCATATTTAGAGAACCATCTTGAGAAGCAGAACCCTTTTCCTGAGTCTCCAAGGTAGTTATTTAAACCATCAAAGGACAGAACTCATTTACTGATTTTTCAAAATTTTGTGAGTCTCCAAAATTAAAACTTGTATTCTGGCTCATCAACATATAACTTGTTCAGTGGGCCATTGTCTTGATAACTCACAATGAGTACTATTACTGTAAAACTCTTTTTCAGGATTTTGCTGGTCTCCAAGGTATAACTAACTTTGGTTGGGTCATCAAGGACGAACTCGTTCTGTGGGTCTTGGTCGCTCATAAGATGCTTCAACCAAACCAACAATTTCGCCCCAAGTTGTAGCAAAAGCAGTATTTTCATTTCGTATTTCAGACACAATTTCCTGTGAGAGAAAATAATAATGTATTAATTAAGTTATTTAATTATTAAATGAGTATGCTTCAATCAAAGTTTGAAAATAGGAAAATAAAAAATCTTACCTCAATAGATAAGAGGTTTGAATCCAGTTCATCAACTTGAAGGTTTAGTTCCATAGAAGACAGAGAGTTCGAGACAAGCACACAAAACACCATTGCCAGCAAAAACAAATGTTTAAAATGGAGCCTGGGTTTGAAGCTTTTATAGAGAAAGACTGGTGGGTGTGGTTTCCTTTGGAAATTCCCTGGGCAAGCCTAGGCAAGCCTTCATTGGGAAATTTTTCAAAACCATAACATCCTGTAATTTTCTAGTGATTTCTTTGTGAGTCAGAGATGAACTGGAAATGATGTAAGAGTGGGCGGGGCTTAGCAAAAGTAGGCGGAGCTTAGGAAAAGTGGGCGGCTTAGAAAAAACATGAAAAGTGGCGGAATTAAAAATCGGCTTAGGAAAAGTGGGCGGCTTAGAAAAAAATCTTATGAAAAGTGGGCAAAAGTCTGGGCGGAATAGGAAAAGTGGGCGTAAACCGGCATCTAATACAAGTCGGAGCTTAATAAAGTGGGCAAGGCTTAGAACCTAAAAATACTGGCTACAAAGTGGGTTCAATATCAATGTGGGGCATTATTGTGCAAAGGAAAAGTCAGGGCGTCAAATGAGGCTAGAAAAATAGCTTGAAAAAAGTCTTGGCTCAGGCGTGACGTAGAAGTCTCGCTTATAAAAAAACTCCATTTAAAGTGAAGACAAAGTAAAAAGTGGGCGTCAAAGATGGGAAGATGGGAAGAATAAATTATGGTTTTATGAAGAAAATATAGTGTTGATCCAGCGCTCTTGATCGATGTTTCATTGATTAAGTGAGGGCGACGTTGCCGGGATCGTTTTACCCACATTATATATGGGTATCGTGCTGAAAATAAATATAACACACACACACACACACACACACACACACACACACACACACACACACACATTCACACACACATATATATATAAATATATATATATATATATATATAAAAAAAATATATATATATATATATATATATATATATAGTATTACATATATATATATATATATATATAAAAAAATTAAAAAAAAAAAAAAAAATAAAAAAAAAAAAAA
>NW_028222321.1:0-15000 GCF_056783735.1 Eptatretus burgeri
TCTTGATCTTGCTCTCCCATCAAGCACCATCCGACAAAGAACTACATCGATAGGTTTAGATCCCAAAGAGTGATAGCAACTCCAAAAGTCTCCAAAATATAAATAAATAAAATAATAATAATAATAAATAAATAAATAAATAAATAAAAGCCCCCAAAAAAGTTTCAAGTGTCCAACATAAACCCAACTTTCCAAGTCTTCAAGGTATAACCACATTCCCGTTGAGTTTCCAAGATATGTATCACATTGTGAGTTATCAATCCAGAACCCACATTTTAAGTATTCAAAGTAAAACCAACTTACAAAGTCTCTTAAGGATAACTCATTTACTGATTTTTTCAAAATTTGTGAGTCTCCAAGGTAGGACCCATATTTAGAACCATCTTGGCAGAACCCTTTTCCTGAGTCTCCAAGGTAGTTATTTAAACCATCAAGGCAGAACTCATTTACTGATTTTTTCAAAATTTGTGAGTCTCCAAGGTAGGCCCCATATTTAGAACCATCTTGGCAGAACCCTTTTCCTGAGTCTCCAAGGTAGTTATTTAAACCATCAAGGCAGAACTCATTTACTGATTTTTCAAAATTTGTGAGTCTCCAAGGTAGGCCCCATATTTAGAACCATCTTGGCAGAACCCTTTTCCTGAGTCTCCAAGGTAGTTATTTAAACCATCAAGGCAGAACTCATTTCTTGATTTTTTCAAAATTTGTGAGTCTCCAAGGTAAAACTTGTATTCTGGCTCATCAAGGTATAACTTGTTCAGTGGGTATTGTCTTGATAACTCACAATGAGTACTATTGCTGTAAAACTCTTTTTCAGGATTTTGCTGGTCTCCAAGGTATAACTCTTTGGTTGGGTCATCAAGGACGAACTCGTTCTGTGGGTCTTGGTCGCTCATAAGGTCTTCAACCAAGCCAACAATTTCGCCCCAAGTTGTAGCAAAAGCAGTATTTTCATTTCGTATTTCAGACACAATTTCCTGTGAGAGAAAATAATAATGTATTAATTAAGTTATTTAATTATTAAATGAGTATGCTTCAATCAAAGTTTGAAAATAGGAAAATAAAAAATCTTACCTCAATAGATAAGAGGTTTGAATCCAGTTCATCAACTTGAAGGTTTAGTTCCATACAAGACAGAGAGTTCCAAGGAACACCAAAGTCATCCCACTCAAGGTCTTGGTCGCTCATAAGGTCTTCAACCAAGCCAACAATTTCCCCCAAGTTGTAGCAAAAGCAGTATTTTCATTTCGTATTTCAGACACAATTTCCTGTGAGAGAAAATAATAATGTATTAATTAAGTTATTTAATTATTAAATGAGTATGCTTCAATCAAAGTTTGAAAATAGGAAAATAAAAAATCTTACCTCAATAGATAAGAGGTTTGAATCCAGTTCATCAACTTGAAGGTTTAGTTCCATAGAAGACAGAGAGTTCGAGACAAGCACACAAAACACCATTGCCAGCAAAAACAAATGTTTAAAATGGAGCCTGGGTTTGAAGCTTTTATAGAGAAAGACTGGTGGGTGTGGTTTCCTTTGGAAATTCCCTGGGCAAGCCTAGGCAAGCCTTCATTGGGAAATTTTTCAAAACCATAACATCCTGTAATTTTCTAGTGATTTCTTTGTGAGTCAGAGATGAACTGGAAATGATGTAAGAGTGGGCGGGGCTTAGCAAAAGTAGGCGGAGCTTAGGAAAAGTGGGCGTGGCTTAGAAAAAATACCTTATGAAAAGTGGGCGGAGCTTAGCAAAAGTGGGCGGGGCTTAGAAAAAATACCTCATGAAAAGTGGGCGGAGCTTAGCAAAAGTGGGCGGGGCTTAGGAAAAGTGGGCGGGGCTTAGGAAAAATACCTCATGAAAAGTGGGCGGAGCTTAGCAAAAGTGGGCGGGGCTTAGGAAAAGTGGGCGTGGCTTAGAAAAAATACCTTATGAAAAGTGGGCGGAGCTTAGCAAAAGTAGGCGGAGCTTAGGAAAAGTGGGCGTGGCTTAGAAAAATACCTTATGAAAAGTGGGCGGAGCTTAGGAAAAGTGGGCGTGGCTTAGAAAAAATACCTTATGAAAAGTGGGCGGAGCTTAGCAAAAGTGGGCGGGGCTTAAAGAAAAGTGGGCGGGGCTTAACAAAAAATAACCTGTGGCTCAGGAGGTGGTCAAACAAGAGCATTAAGAGAAGTTTATCATTTCGTAATGGCACAAAGGGGTATCTTCAAAAATATAAAGATTCAAATGTTTTGTTTGTCAATATTTTAGATGGGGATTATTGTGCAAAGAAAATTAAACTATTGAAGGAATTTGAGAATGAACAAATCTTTATAGGTTCAATGAGTGAGCTGTTCAACCCCCAGGTGTTCAATTCAATGAGGTTCAACCTCCAAGTTAAAAGGGGAGACAAATAAATATACCTTGGGATAAAAAGGGGGGTTTATTTTTAGGGAAAAAAATTATGAATCGCTGAAAATCCCCCATTCATTTACATGGGGAAAAGTGAGCCAGAATCAGTATTCTTACCCTACTATCGTGTCTTTGCACAGGAACATTTCACCAGATCAATTACTGCTTGCGGAGCAGGCGGCAAGGTTGTCATGACTGGTTTATATCGGCCATATACCAAATTCCAACCACATTCCAGCGGTTCTGGCAGGTCTGGATTTGCAATGTTGTCATTATTCCAAATCATGGCCTGGTAGTGCGCTCTCAAGATGGCATTATGCAGCGCAGCTTGGGTTGGAGGTAAACCTTCTGATTGAGCTTGCTTCTTCTTGAATAGCCACCACCTTACATCAGCTACATTCAACAGCTCTGTGTTAGGGAGATACAACTTGCATACAAATGATTCAATTGCAGCAAACAAAGTGTTAGGTAGTTCATCTGTTGTTCCTAGCTGTACAAGGGCATTTACTATCTCATCAGTTGGATCACGTTCCTGCAGTACTTTCCAGAATTTATTCTTTCCTATTCCAACAAATTTTCCTGTGACATCTGCTCCTGATAGTGCATGAAATCCTGGTAGAGCTGCAGCTTTCCTTGGACCCAAGGCACTGTAGATGGGCTCAAGGGGTATCGCCCTATGTTTTTTGACCAGCCCCTGTTACAAAGGAAGTATTTGGACATATACTGGGGTATCGTCTGATGGCAAGTACAAGCACATCGGTGTCTGGTGAGTGGATGTCACGAGAGGTAGCACCATGTACAGAAGCATCAATGGAATGCAGAATGAGTTTGGTATCTGCTTCTTCTTGACTACTTGAGAGGTCAACTACTGCTCTATGTGTAGCTCTTGCCTTATTCCGCCAGGCAACCACAAGGGACTTGCCCATTGTTACATCATGTTGCAGTATCTTTTCAGCCAAATAGGCGGTTAATGCATCTTTCGTTGACTCATGGGCAAGCAACTGCTGCATGCTTAGTTTGCCAATTGATGTGGAATCAGTAATATGATACACCACTGCCCTGTTACCACCCAAACGTCTCTCACGGGTTGAAGCTTTCAGAGATTCTCCAGTGTCATAACGGTCAAACACCAAATGTACCTCGTCGTAGTCACCATACTTCTGCCAGTGGCGTCCAATGAAGTGGTTTGCTAGGTCATTACAGGTTTTGATGCATTCTGGTTTGTCCAATATTTGCAAATCAGCCATTGCATCGATGACAGCAACACACTTATAGTTGACTCCAGCTTGATCAACTCTTTGGTTATTATTTTCCTGGGGCACTGCTTCAACCTTTGGCAGGTTTTCTAGTGTCAACATCAGGTCACTCTTCGATGTAGTGTGAAGGAGCGAACCATCGGCTGCAAACAATGACCTCGGTACTACAGAAAATTCATAGGTACCGACAGCTTGCTTAAGGTCAATATCTCTTGCTTTGGATACTACTAGAAAATGGGCAAACAGTGCCCGATCTTCCTGGAGTTCCACAATTTTGTCTTCACTTTTTGTCTGAGTTTTCATCGCACTTGACGACCACATCTGCAACTTCTGTTTCTTCATTGGCGCCCAAATGTTGACATTGTTTGTAATGATTCTATCTGAAACAAATTGAGCAAAACACTCCTCTCCAATCTGTGTTCTTCTGCAAATGTCATGTAGGACTCTCTCTAGCATGACGGCTTTGGGAACCATATTGATCAACTGCTCACATTCATCTGTAAAGGGGTTTGTGAACTTGTTGATAGTATCCTTCAGTGTAGCTACGTTCTTCACCTGTAGTTTGGTTTTGGCATCTGTATTCTCATGATGCTGCTTCATTGTTTGGTTTCTTGGTACAACAGCAATTGCCTCTGCTTCTTTTGCTAGCCGGGCAAGATCTGGTGCCACTAAGAAGAACTTTGCGCGGGCCAAGGGGCTGAGTATAATACCAATGAGTCCACCAGGTACTTTCATCATCCGGTTTACTTGCTCAAGAGCATGATCGGGACCAATTGCACAGAATGGGTTGATGTTCTTGTTGACAACCCAATTTCCATCCATAAACTCGGCCCATATTTCTGGATCTGATTTGGCCAAAGCTTTCATGTCTGCGAAGTACACAGAAAGCAAGCAGGCATAGTTCAACTTGTCATGGACAAAGAAGTACTTTACAAACGTTTCCGTTGCAGCAAGATGAAGCATCCAGTCACCGCTTCGCACTGCCCTTATGTACATTAGCATTTCCAAAACCATCGTCATATACTGGCAGATGGCCCATGCCAAGTGGTCTGTTAGCTATAGCTTCATCAAATTCACTCATCGTATCCAGGATTCCAAGTGAATCCACTGTATGTTTCATATCTTCATGAGCTCTCTGTATTTTCTCAACATTATTATCTCTGCATGCCTTGTTGAGCTTGTCAGCCTTTTCAGCGCATTTGTGGTGTAGTTCCCCTTTGTCTTTGAAGAAAGCCTCAACGTACAAGGTAAACAAAGCTTACACAGTAGTCAAGTGGGCTGTTATTCCTCTTTTCACATGACGTCCCTCAATAATTTGTTTGACAGTAGCTGCGCCGTATAACTCTGCTTCAATCCAGCACAAATCTAATCCACTACCATCCATGAAAGAACCTATAGCTCGAAGCTCGGCCATGACTGTATGCAGTTCTCCAGGACGGAGTATCATGTGGCTGCAATCATCTCGGGCCATTTGAAGTTGCTTTGCTGGTTTGTACAAACCCATGTATAAAGTAATCACCGTTTTATGTTGTTCATCAAGACCTTCGCTGAGATGCCTTGCGCTTGCTTTAATATTGTGAGCAATGTTGGCTACTCATGAGCTGGTGCAGCTATCAATGGTGGTGTATTGACACATGTGAGTGACATTGTTGTGCTTACGAGAGAATTGTATGCTGACCACGTCGGAATGTGATTAGCAGCTTCTGGACACATAGTTTCTACTTGATCTGCGTCTGCTTGTTGTTCCTTAAATGCTGCAATACAAGGTTTAGAAGAGCCTGTCCTAACAGCCAAACCACGTCATGTTTAGAGCAGCTACATGGTTGGTGTTCGTTGAGGGTAAATGCTGGGTACGATGGGCTCTTTGGCTTTGGACTCTTGGGCATTCTGCAAGGAAGTAGATCAGTAATTGTGGAAGGCAGCTTCTTTAGCGTTTTTGCCTGGGCTTCACCTGTTAAGGCCCGGTCACACCTTGACGTTTTAGCCAGCGATGGCAACGTATTAAAATGTATCTAAAACGCTGGCTTACGTTGAACTTTTGATGTTTTTTTTTTTAAAGATTCGGACGTATTCATAGCGACTTGGTCTTATGTATAACGCATTGGTAACGGACACAGAACGTTTCGTTTTGTTATAGATAACTTATACCAACGAATGCTGAACCTGTTGTCGGCCTACACAACCGATGCCCAACGATAGTCTAACTTAGGCATAGCGTGTTGCACGCATCGCCGACGATGTCGTGACGTAGCCTATTAAAAGGCTGACGCACAACGATTCGAATCATAACTGCCGTAGAAATGGAAGTGACAACATCGCGGTCACACCTTGGCGATCTTGCCAGCGTATGCCGACCTAAGAAAAATGTGTCTAAAACGTTGGGGCACGTCAAATACGGTATGAGTAAGTTTGGTATACGTGAGTAGAACGCTAAAGTACGCTATCATACGTCGTAGTAAGTAGAGTACGTCAAGAAATTTTAAACATGTTCAAAATTTTACGACGTACTCGGCGTATGACACGCGTTCCGCATGCGATGGGGATAAGTTTTACACACGATATGTGGACACTTACACACGTCCACAAAGGCTACTTATAAGCTACTCATAAGTCGAAACACGTCGCGGTAATGTCTTTTTTACGCGAAACTTATTTCTAACTTATGTTTGACGTGCTTTGAACCAATTCTTTACGTAGTCCCAACACACATCGACGTATGTAGACGTATTCCAATGACGTCTTCCGGTCGACAAAAAAAATAAATTAACGTGTTTCTAACTTACAACTGCCATATAAAGACGTGTTCCCAGCGGTTTTGGGAATTGGTATATAAAAATGCTGCTCATAAAAGGGGAACCCAACAGTGTTTTCGAGTCCTTTTTAAGTCGATGTCCATGTCAGCAGTAACAGTATCAGTATCAGTATTAGTATTAGTATTAGTATTAGTATTAGTAGTAGTTTGTTCATGTTGGCAGTAGTAGGTGAGTGTGAGGGGGAGGGTGTGGGTTATGATGGATCGTCCTTGCGTTTAACGATTTAACGATTTAAATGATAAACTCAACGATTTAAATGGCTGCATCTCCACTATTGAAAGTAGACGCTTGCGCTCAACAATTGGATTTTTTTACACTCAACGACTTTTAAACGGTACCACTCAGCTATTTTCATTGTTTACAATGAACGATTTAAATTGCTGTCACTCGCCTTTGTTTTTTGACGCTGGGGTTTGGAAATTTGAAGCGTTTCTTCTGAACGTGTTAAAATGCTCAAACTCGACTATTTTATATTGACGCTGCCGATGGACAATTGGAATCATAGCCAAGCTAGACATCGAAGTGTGAACATCCTCGTCATGCCGAAGAAAAGTTTGAAGAATGCTGCAAATAAGTGTCCTGGCCGTGGCAGTGGATGCTGACGCAAGGACGATCCATTATACCGACGTCTTTCAGCCTATGAGTAACTTAAAAGTAACGTCTGTCGATGTGTGGCAACGATCGCGTAACGTGCCAACAACACGTTAATCATAGGTTAGAAATAAGTTTCGGGTACGCTAAACATTACCTCGGCGTGTCTCAACTTATGATTAACTTACAAGTAGCATGTGTTGACGTCTGTCAACGATCGCAGACCGTGCATACAACTTGTGGCCAGCGTAGCGGAACGTGTGAGTCATACGCCGGCATACGTCGTGAAATTTCAAGCATGAAAAAAATTGAGGACAACCAAAAAGTACAACATTTAAAACCAGCATACAACGACATATGGCAGTGTTTTTCAGCGTGCTCTCAATGTTATCAAAACTTACCCATAACGTATTCAACGTGTGCCAGCGTTTTAGAAAAAAAATTCAAAAATCGGCATACGTTGGCTAAAACGTCAAGGTGTGACCGGGCCTTTAGTTGTAAATCGGGAGTTCTGTCTTCTGGATTGTGCCTCTGGTATATTGCCATTACTGCACCATGGAGCGTACGCTTTCCGTTAGGAGTGTCCTCTGCAAAGTCTACATTATCCACTGCAAAAAATATGTGCCTGCCAAGGACAACATTTGCAGGAATATACAGGCCATCGTTGGCTTGCATTTGGTGTATAACACTATTAGCTATTTGGGTTTCCAGCTTCTGCAGTCTTTCATATGCCACTGAAACTCCAAAACCATGCAGAAGATTGATAATCTTCTTGCTTCTTATTGCTTGCCTCATTGCAATACCAATACCAAGCTCTGTCGGCATTTCATGGCGGTGTCTTACTTCATCACTTTTGTGTCCACTTTGACGATCTGAAAGATGATGAGAAACTACACTCAGCCAGAATTTGGGCATGTTTATCTACTGTTGCTCTTCTGCCTCTTGACATTTCAGATGATAGATTACATTTTGTTCCTTGCAGAACCCAGCGAAATAATGTATATAGCTCTTTTGGTATATGTTCATCAGTTACATCAGTCAGGTCACCATTGAACTTCCACCTTTCTGCTCTTGTTATAGTATCTCTCAGAATGATGGAAACATCAAAGAGTACTTTCATGTCAGCTGTCACATTTCTATCTTGAGAAGCTGAATCAATCTGAACTGCTTTATCTCTGGTATCCTTTACACTTACTAATTCAGCCTTATTCCTTTGTTTTGGCTTATGGAACTACTCCAGGTATTTCACTTAAAATAAGTACTTTAACTTTCTTCCGTGCACACTGGTTTTCCAACACAGTTGGCAGCACGGATATCCACATATGCAGTCTCCAGATTAGACATATCGAGAAATTCGCCTTCAAGAAGAGCTTCTTCCACCAGGCTTATGAACTCAATGTCTGCTCCTATTTCATCTGCTGCATCGCACCTTGACCCTTCTGTACTCTGTTTGCGGAAAACATTGGTTACATGTGTTGTCCAACATTTGTTATGGTATTGTATGTCTATCGCATGTGCGTCTTCTGGGTTTATTGCCGTGTTGAGCTTCACACGGAATTTATCTTTGTTGCTTTTTTCAATCGCTGAATGGAGATGCCAGCCAGCCTTGTCAGTCCTGACTGTAAACAGCGGATGTCCTCTAGATGATTTTTCATCGCAGAAAAAGCATGCAGAACTATCATATGGGTTGGACTGGGAGCGGGCGAAAGTGGTAGCAGACGGTAAAGGAATTGGCACTGCATGAGATTTTTCATTGTTTCTCATAGCGTTCTTTTGCCCTCTTGCACATTTTTGGATGACAGGTTTGCTGGTAGCAGCTTCTATGCCAGGTTGCACCTTCGGCAAGTAAGGTTTCTTCTGATGCATCACCGATCCGTCTACTGATTTCAGGAAAGTTAGGATCACCGTAAGTTGCCCGCTCTCTGATGTACTCTAAAACCTTGCTGTGTTTGGTAGGTGTAGCTACAAGATCTTCATATGCTTCTTGCTGGCATATAAGGCAGAGCAGAAAGTTTGTATCCTTCCTTGGTACTTTTGCAGAAGGTGGGTCTATACTAGTCATTCTGAGAATACTATCCAGTTTGTTGTATCACTGCAAGTTTTGCCATGTCACGTGCTTCACACTGCACAAAAAAGGATAAAATAAATAAACGCTTTGGGCTCTGGGTTTTCGAGCCCGCAGATACACTCACAGATGGGGTTCTTTTTACTGACTTCGCAAATGCAAGAAAAAAATTCGTATCTTCATTTTCAACTCAAATAATCACGCATTTATCGATCTTTTCCTGTCCTACACTCTGTATAAGAATTATAGAGTGTGGTCTAACCTTTCGTATGGTGTATAGCTTATAAAATATGAATGAATATAACAAAAGTTATACCTGAAAATAGACATGCTTCTGTCCCGTAGAACGATTTGAACGTAAAGGGTACAGTAACCCTATGAGCACACGCACTGTGCGAAGGTGATATGCATCGGTGCGTCTACGCGTTGTTCCACTTCCGGGTCACAGAGTTTGGCGCCAAGCTAAAAAATAAGGGCGCGAGTTCGTAATATCATCTTCCACAAGTAGGCCTACATACTTTAGTTTATCAATACAGTGCGTGTTACTCTGCGTAAAATGATGATTGTTTTATATTTCATGGCAGTTTCTTTGAGTGTGTGTTTGTGATAAGTAGGCCTACAGTGTTATAGTAATTTGTGCGCCCTGTGTTATCCAAATTTATCCCGTTTTCACACTAGTTGATTATTTTCAAACATGTTTTCTTTTCATATCTACTTTGGGGTTTCTTTTATTTTTCCCTTGTCGATCATAAACAATATTTTCCCGGTTTTATTGCGCTATATATATTATTAGCACATACCGATTAATAAGAGTATGTATTGATATGAAGCAAATTTTTGACAACTATATACAAAAATAGTAAGATAAGTAAATTTCAGCAATAATATGAAGTATTTATGCATAACTGGGGCTCACGGTAATAAATTCGCCGTGAGCTTCCAAATGTAGTTTTATCTACACGAATGAAGAATGGTGTATTGGGTCAACTGTGTGGGAAAACATACTTCAATTTACAAAACAACGCCAAGATGTTTGCAACCACTCCTCTCATCGGCTAGAATACACAGTCACGCATAATATTTATGAAAATGATTACAAGTAAAATGTCTGAAATCAGTTTGTAGTGTAATTATTGTGTGTATGATTTTACTGGTTAGTATAACAGTTATGATTGTATAGATTGATGCGCCGGCGAGTCTGAGGATCTGTCCACGTGTCATATTTAATATTTCTTTGTTTATTTTTTCTTAGTTTATGTATTTTTAGTTGAAAATAGTTATTGCTAGAATGTAACCACCCACTTACTTTGCCCATAGTTTTCCAATCTGTATACGACACGTTCCAAATCTCTCTTTTAGAAGATAATTCATCTTTCAACAACAAAAATATAATTGCAAACCAGACACATTCAGGATCCTTTCATGCTGGAGTATTGTTTCTACATAGTGAATAGTCCTGTGGTATAGCAGCATAGCTGTAAACATAATAGCGCGTAGTAACGCACATCCGAGAGACGCTATTATCAGAAGCTGACGTTTGCGACGACTTATTCACACGTTTCCCAGCGTCCTGGATCTGCCTTATCAGGTACATGAACATAACAAAGCATTCATTCATTCAAACATAGTGTTGAGAGGCGAAAGTGCAAGGCGGGTGTAATTTAGTCAGCTAATCAGTCCATATCCTCAATATATTGGGTCCAAATTCGTTCTCACTGTCTGCATCTGCCCAATAAAGGTTCAAGTGCTTCCTTGGCATTGTATAGCTTACGCAGCTTGGCCATGTAGTAACAAAGTCATAATATTTATATCACCATCTATCACAACCAGTCTTATCCTGCTTAGCTTAGCTTTGTAAAGCACGTCGCTAGCTACCCTACCAGGGGTGCAGCCTGAGCCTGGAATCCCACCGGCTAACATGAAGCGGCGAAGACACAAACACTGCCGCACAGCTTTCAACGTTATGCGTCGAGCAGCCAGTGGCGAGATAACATTACACTTAGAGTTTTACACGGTCACATTACGAATTTACGTCTCCAAACACGAAGAAATATCAAACCACAGTGAATCTGCAGCCGAACACAGTATATATTCCTTGAATTCAGCAGCAACTGAGCATATCACTGCATGGAATAATAAAGCATTAAATCTGAAATTGCACTTTCTCCGTCGTTCCAAGAATCAGATGTTTATATACACGTAAGTAAAACCGGATGTTGACAAGTAAATACAATCGGGTCACAACCCAGATCGCTCAAGCGGACCCAACAGCGCATGCGCATGTACTTGTTGTTCGGCACTGCCTGTTGCCGTTCGAGATTTCGATCGAACCCTTTGATTTCAACTTAAATTTTCTGTTTTTTTGGCTCTGGAACAACTGTACCAGCGCGCGCGTGTGGCGCGCGCGCGCGCGCGCGCGCTTCTGCCATGTGCTTTCTTCTTTTTCTGGGGAATCCTTTCCTTTATTTAGTGCGAATCGTGTAATGTAATGACCTTTCTGGACCTCCAGCAGTTTTAATCAGAAATATATGGCATTTTTAAACACCTTGTAGTTGGGCAACAAATGCCGCCTACTGTCCCTGAGTGCAAAATTAAGCGGGCGATAGATGCTGCCTACTGTCCCCAATGGGTTAAGTAACATGAGCATTTGTAGTTTTAGATTGCATCTGTTTTTGTGGAAATTAGGTTTTTATCATTGTGTAAACTTGACATTATCTATGTGCTATACATGTTCTCTATATTTATATATTCAACATAAACAGTGAAGTCATGTAAACTTACTCATCAAGTTAGATGTTTGTTGGCTTGTTGGAAATAACAATGGGCCAGTAAACACCTGTCCAATAACATGTAGTGATTACTAGATAAAGGCAGCCTGTACCCCTGTAATGTCGCCCTCTACAACACGTGTTCACTCTCTACAGATACCCAGTTGCGCCGTTCATTTCAGAACTTGGAAAAAGGAAGTCCATTATGAAAAATATAGCCTGGGTAGTAATGTCCAGACCTATGTTTTTGTTGAAAACCTAGAAACGTATGCCCTAAATGCAATTAGCCATGAGTGATTTTACTAATGTAAAATTGCAAGCCAATCAAGGCAGCTATTTTAAATAGGGGGGGCATACCAAATTTCAATAAATAAGTGTGTGTATTTTGAACTGTTATCTAACATGAAACTCTATTCCTCTTGTATAACCTTAGGTTCCTACTGCGTATTTTCCATACAAAAAATCCTGAGACAGTTAAAAAGCTCATATTTTAAATTAAATATCTTGAATACTTGGGAACCATTTTGAAAAACAAAATGGCTGCCATTCATTTATGTACCACTGGCAAATCCAAGTGCGCCTCTTTACAACACATTAAGCATCAAAACAGGATAGCAACCACCAAAGCTAGAAGCTTTGTATGATGTTCAAAAGTTCCGCTTAACCCTGTCAGTTACCATTGGCAGACTTGTATACATTAACTCTATGGCAGTTGTGAAAGTCAGTCACAAAAGGGTTAAGGTAAAAAAAGAAAGAAAGAATTGAAATCCAAGATGGCCTATCATCTGCACCACTTCCACTTGCCAACATGGATGTTTTTTACTCCTTGGGACCTCACTAGGTCCACCGAGGTAAGTGGCATGTTCTAATCCATTTAAATCCCACGGGTCTTTATAACACAACATAGTCCCCTGACTAATTGTTTTATTTGTCCAATGATTTCATTTCAGAGTACATTGAAACATTAAACTGCTTAAATTTCAGTAAAAACTGGAAAAATGGGGGTGTTCTCAAACTTTTGAATGGTACTGTGTGTATATATGTATATATATATATATATATACATATATATATATATATATATATATATATATATATATATATATAATTATGTATATATATATACTATGTATATATAATTGCGTATATATATATAATTATATATATATATCATATATATATATATATATATATATATATATATATATATATATATATATATATATATATATTATTGTTGCCAGGCGCTGGCCTCGCCGGCGTGCGAACGGCCACGTAACTCGAACGGCGGCTGCCTTGCCCACCGGAACGGACACCAGTCGTGACCCTCCGGGAACTATCGCCTTCTGAGCCTGTCACGGTTGGGGTTTAACCTCATCACGATCGTGCCAATTGCCCACCCGCGCAGGATAGGGTTGCTCGCCAAATTCGACCTTCCTCAGTACTCACGCGAGTGGCTCCACCGGGCGATCGTACCACGCCACAGGCCGACTCCGGACACGAACCGCTTAAAACGGTTTGTTCCGTATTACAGGGATAACCGAGCGGGAGTTATCCATCGGCTCCTGATGGTTCCGATTAATTACCGGGTGTTTCAAAACCCACTACGAATCTGCTTACGCGATGCAGGACAGAGAGTCACAAAAGAAAGGAGACGAAGCAGAGCGGGAACAGTTCACCAAGCAAGCATTTTATTTACACACGCAGACACACAGACGCACGTATTTACAGCAAAAGAATAATGCAACAGAAGCAAATGCAGAGTTAAAACCGAATAAGACCGACACACGGCAACACTTAAAACAATATTACTTGACGGCCGGGGCGCCACCGTCAAGCATTTACACAAAAAAGCAAAGGAAAAAGAAAAGAAGTCGTGACTTCCCTTTTCGTGGCTGGTGAGTCCCTCTCCCACGACTCATCAGCGTGGTCGCGCCTGGCCCCGACCTCTCTCGCGGCCGGCGAGCTCTCCCGCACTCCCTCGTCCGGACGCGCAGGTCCACCTCAACAACCGGCGCTTGCCGCTGCCTCCCGTCCGTACCTCCGTTCACAGGCCGCTCGCTGGGCCGGGAGAGCCGCAGGACCTCTTCCCCTTCCCCCGACAAGCATAAGCAGACAGGAAGCCTCGAAGACTCTCTGACTCCTGAGAGATGGAAGCCTCGAAGACAACCCACCGTAGGGAGATAGGAAGCCTCCAAGACTGGCCTGACCTGATTTCAGGCCCATGCTGCCCACCTTTTGAGCGCAGAGCCCACCCACCTTCTGGAAGCTTCCTGCCAGCAAGGGGTGTGCCCTCTCGCTCCCCACCTCCCGTGAAAGAGTGCGGGGGGCCGGGGGAGTCAGTTTCTGGCTCGGGGCCAGGGAATCATTCCCCCAAAAAGAGACCCCACCTTTTTCTCACCTTTGACCCTCTGTTCGGATCGCACCTCCCACAACACCGGAGCGCGTAGAGGAGATTTCTAGGAATGGGAGAAACAGGTAGTAAAAACCCCGAGCATCGTTGTTGGTTTTTGTTTGTTCCTCCGCGGAGATGCGGGTAACCCGCACGCGGGCCTTATTGAATGGCGAGTGGCATGGCGATGTGGTAGCGTAGGGATGGTGGAGGCGGCGTGGTTGTAGTGTGGTTGGCGCTGTGGTGGGGATGGCGTGGCTGGCTGAGGATGCCAATGCTCAGAAATAAAAGATAGAATAGGAAAATGGCTAACTCAATGCAGCCAAACATGCTCTGCGAATGGACCCAAAGAAAAAATTCCCTCTATACAAGTGGTTTGGGCTCAAGCCTGGCCTGCACATGGCCCAGTCAGAGAGTGATCTGCCTGAGGGTCTTTCCTGCCTGTCATGGGGCCACAACTGTAATTATATATATATATATATATACACAGACAGGACAGGAGAGAGAGAGGCGCAGCAGAGCGGCAGCAGCATATATGTGAGGAGAGAGACAGAAAGAGAGAGAGGCAGAGAGTTTTATAATTTTAAAAAATCTCTGAAACGGCAGAACAGATCGAGGAGAAACTTTACATGTATGACGGTCTGTCCATGAGGAACAAAAAGTTCCCCATCTATGATGTCACAGGTTACATCGTTTGGCATCCATATTAGATTTACCCTCAAACCTTGT
>NW_028222321.1:20000-27500 GCF_056783735.1 Eptatretus burgeri
GCATGTACATAAATGTCATGTACAGATGAAAGACAGGAGCAGGAGGTAAAAGTGTCCTTATATAGGAATCTAAAGTGACATTAGACGAATAAATAAATATAAATGTATATATATATATATATATATATATATATATATATATATATATATATTGCTATGGTTCTGAGAACCACATTCCTCCAACGCGATGGCATCCAACATACAGTGGTGCCCAGACAGTTATTTCATTAATATACATTCCAGATAGTCCCTTCCTTCTTGTCTATTAATGGGTCCAAACGGGACATTGGCGTTGTGTGTGAATCTACTAGTTAGGTCTCATTAAATCTCTGAACTCATTCCGATTCTTTTTTCTCTATTCCTGAGTTAAATCCAAGCAATGGGTCCTATAACGCGAGGCCGGCAGGCACTCCGCTCGGACACCTATCTGTAAAAACATGGTCACATCTCTTCGCTGTGAGAATGCATCCTCACAGAAAGACCAAAAGGAACAAAACACTAAGTGCCCACGCTGTACGGGAAATATGTGCAGTATAGCGGTAATTTCCACCCATTGGGCAGAAGAGATAGGAAGGATAACCTCAACATGACTGCGCTGCAGGAATGCCGTGTCGAGGAAATAGAAGGAACAACACTCCAAAATGCTAACAACGTACAGTACACACAGCGGCAATACCCCCTCTTTTCAACCAATTTCTGAAGTCCTAATAATTACATTGGTTCACCGAAAAAATATTTTCACGTAAAAATATAATAGGATCACTTAAAAATATTTTCTGGATTTAAAAATATAATTGGTTCACTTTAAAAATATTTTCAATGGGGTGTTATAAGTGACCACTATATTACCTGTTATTGTTGTGTGTCTGTCTGTCTGTTCATGTCTGTCTATGTCTGTCTGTCTGTCTGTCCCAGAGCATAGCTCCTTGGGTTTTTGATCCGATCCTAATGAAATTTTTGTGGGAGGAGGTTGATATCATGTGATCCAGTTGTGTTTTTCCTGAAAATGGGCGTGGTTTCGCCCATTATGGCGGGAGCCACGCCCCAAAAAACGTGTCTTGTGGGGGTAGCCGATTTCAATTTTGCATCTTCTCCGAGGGGGTTTGTCGAGATCTGGCAGGGGTTTCCGTATTTTGTTAACCCAATGTCACCTGCATAATTCACGGAGCTCGATTTTTTCATTTTAGTCACAAGGTCAGCGAACTTAGAAAATTTCTAATTTTGACATAAAAATCAGACGACCGCCCAAACTTTGAGAGCTAGGATGACAATATATTTTATGCATAATTCATGAGGTCATTACTAAGCCTAAAGTCTTGAAACCATTTTTCTCTATCTCGAACACCTTGCCCATGGCGCCCCTTCAAGTTTGTTTTTACGCTGATTTCATCAAAGTATGGATAATCCGGAGGAGTGTGAAATGCCATATCGCCTATGTGACGTTTATATTGTTCCCTGGAATCTTCCAGAGGAAGTTTTGCACCAAAGGTCATAATCCTTGACCTTTGACCTTTAAAGTTCACAAAATGTCAAATTTTCAAAGTTGTGGGAAATCAAATCGGGTTTTTGACCTTTCTTCGACAAACTAACTCCATTAAGCTATAGCACGCATCCTGCTCTTTATTTCCTTAATGTCCACAACATTGTTTTGTGACCTTTAAAGGTTATGCAAAGGTCATAAATTTTTAAAGTTGCTGAGCACGAAACCAGGTTTTCGACATTTTGCAGCTAATAACCTGTCACTTTCGGTACTACCATCATGTTGGATCATTTTTATAACTTGGCCAAACATTATCACATTTTTCATCCTTGACTTCCTCTGAAACAATCTACATCACAAACACCGGCTCGTGGAACCATCGTCATCTTCTGACTTGTCTTGTTTATCTTCTTCTTCAACCCAAACCTACATCTAATAATTAAATCCAATCTTTTCTTTCACCCCCTGGCACAGATCCAGGGCCAGCACCGCGCACACCACTGTTTTTGGGACAAATGACACGTACGTTCAATGGCCGGCGGACCCACGCGCGCAGCCCCGGGGTACTGTGACATCGCACACAGAATGCACTAATGACAGATCAGGGCTGGCACCACACACACCACTGCTTTTGATGAATGACTGCATGCTCAATAGTCATGGACACGCACACAGGCTTCCTGGGTAGTTATCTGGCACAGAGCGGGGCTTAAGTGGCACACATCTTGTTCGGGGTTCAGCATGTGGCACCATCCACCGACTGGTCTTCGCTGATCACTGCCAGCCACGGTTACCCTCGTGGACAGCGACCGCCCTCTGCCGCCTCTCACGCCCGGCGAGGGCGGCAGCCAGGCAGGAGGGTGCGCGCTGTACGGCTCGGGCCGCATTGCTTACAGACAGGCAGCGCATTGACTGGCGCTGACCGCCAGTGTCGCCCCGTCCCGACTGGCCCGGGAGTTCAGTGCAGGGCAACAGTGCCACGGTGCTCGGGAGGCGAGAACGACCCAGCAGCTTGGAACCATCTGGCCTGAAGTAAAGCGGGAGCCGCTTCCGGCCATCACGGCGGGACCGTGTGCTGACCGGGGGCCCAACCAGGAGCACCCGGCCCGGGTGACGACACACACGCTTGGGGTCGTGACCCCCGCCCGCACCACAGGGTCGATAAAAGGACAGGTCGCGGGGCTGTCTGTCATCTTTCCTGCTCAGCGTTCCTCGCCTGCTGATTCCGCCTTCGTCATCAACACTCCTGCTGACCTACACATTCTTCACCAACTACGTCACTGACTTCATCCACCCACCTGATCCTGTCCACATTTCTCCCACCCACTGCTCCAGACTTTGCCTTCTTCCACCCACTGGCTTCTGATTCCGCCCAAACTCCTTCCTTTCCACGCCTGACGGTCGCTCCCCCATTCTTCTTGGACTGACGCTTAGCTGCACAAAGTGCCTCAAAGCAGGAAGACGACGCACCAGCTGTCAGGGAAGTATCGCTCAACTGTGAGCATTCCCCAAAACTTATTAGTGGCGTGGTCAACACGGCTCGTGCAAGGCATGGCAGACCGTTAGCTTCATCTCCTCTCCTCTTTTCTCTCATGAACTCCTCTTCACTAGGGTTGTGTGTGTATGTGTGTGTGTGTGTGTGTGTGTGTGTGTGTGTGTGTGCGTGCGTGCGTGCGTGCGCAAGGGCCTGTGTGTCATGGCACCTGTCCTCGTTTAAGCTGAGAGTGTACAAGAATTACATTCGGACAGACCTCTGCTCTGTGTCTGCTTTTGCAAGTTGCTGGTTTATTGCCACACCACACTTTTCTTTCTATCCCTGCTCACATCTATCAATACATACAGTACACTAAAACTCTCATCTGGAAGTGTATGCAGGTATGTATGTATGCCCCGAAGCTGACACAAAACGGAACACGATAACGCAAAAGTATCCAGGCCACCTGACTCACCATTCTCCTGTGGTGTGCAGTATCAAGTTTTGTTCAAATCGGGCAAAGAAAAAAAATATTAAAAAATCCATTCCCAATTCAGTCAAGTACTCCCTGGGAGGATTTGATCCACATTTTTTTCAACCTCAGCGGTACAGTTTGCTGGAGCTATCTTTTTTTTCTGTTTTTTTTCTTGAAATGGATTTTTCATCAACCGCTGTCACAACGGGAACCCAACGGGTTCATGGGTCGTCTGAGTCAGTTCAGATCAGGTATGGGAGCATGTGCCAGAACACGCGGCCTCTCTTGCGTCCACTTTCCGCCCGGTACTCCAGGGGCCTCCTGCCTCTGGTCATCCCCCCAGGCAGATGCCAGGCCCATCCCCTGCCTCAGCTGAGATGATGGTGAACCTGCTGCAACCACGAGGGCATGTGGTCGGCCCACTGGCCTCACTCCACTCATGAGACCAGCTCGGAGAGAGAATCTGGTGAGCAGGATCAAAGGCCGAGAGAAAACGTATTCACATGACCATACAGCTTCGCAACTGGACTCTCACGGACTATGCAGGTAACAAATCTCATCCGAGTCTCTCTCAGCAACTGCTCGTTGGACACAAAATCCGAACTCAGCCAGAGCCATGGGATTCCTCCCGCGGAAAGAGACCTGGGTACCAAAGGAATTAAGTCTCTGTCTCAGATCCTTGGTCAGAGTCCAAGTCTCGGTGATCCATAGAGTAAGACTTGAAGTACCAAGGACCTGAAGACTCGGACTTTCGTCCTCCCGCACAGGCACCGGCAGTGCCACACCCCATGATCCAGTGAATCCATGACTCCCTCTGCGTCCGACCCAGACATCTATTGACCTCTGACTCACAGCCAGCAGAGACATGAATATCACTGCCAAGGTAAGCAATCTCTCCCACGACCTCAACAACCTCACCAAAAACAGGCACAGACAGGACAGCAGCATCCAAGATGTCACCGAAAGCCTGGATCTTAGTTTTGACCCAAGAGAAACCCGCAATCCCAGCGGCTCCGACTCCTCATCCAGCAACCCGAGGGCCCCCAAAAGGATATCTAAAACCGGGCAAAGGATGATTCCATCATCTGCAAAATCAAGGTCCGAGATCTTGACATTCCCAAACGATGCACCAGCAACGGATCTCTCCAACATCCTCCCTAAAATCCAGTCCATACAAGTGCTGGAGAAAGTGTGGGGGGCCAGTACACATATCCTGACGAACTCCAGTAACAACTGGAAATAAGTCCAGAGACAGCCCACCACACTTCACAGCACTTCTCAGGTCCAGAGAAAGAGTTCATGTGACATCAGATCGATCTGCCTTTGGTGGTACCCCACGAAGACCAAGAATCCTCCAGAGGACATCCCGTTTCACTGAATCAGGAACGCTTGGCAGAGATCAACATAGCGTGGGCAGCTCCCTGCCGAAACTCTCGGTTCATGCGTTCGGTGCAGGCCACGAAGAGCAAGGATACGGTCAATCGCACCCTCTTTGGTGTAAAGCCTGACTGCTCTTGGACGCTGGTGCTCAAGCAGATGGTGTGGCGAACCCTATCAAGAATTATCCCGAGCAAAGACCTTGCCCGGCATTGAGAGCAGCCTCACCCCCCTCGGTAGTTGTTGCAGTCTTGGCGATCCACCCTTCTCTTTCCCGAGAGGAACAGCATGTCTCCTCTTCCAATCAGTTGGGATGATGCCTGTGTTCCAGGCAGAGCACAAAACTGCATGCAATGACACGAGTGCAGCATTTCCACCAACCTTGAGTAGTTCAGCATGGATGCCACAGATCCCTGGAGCTTTGCCCCCAAGCCACCTGGTTCACCGCAGCCCGTGTCTCCACAAGCGAAGGTGATCCTCACAGTTGATTCGAGGGTCAGCAACAGGGATTGTAACACCCTTGGGACGTCCAACTCGACAGCTGGGTGGATCAGCCTGGTACAACCACTCAAAGTAACCGGGCCCAGCGGGCCTTCACTTCAGACTTCTCTGGGTTAAGAGCCTACCACTTCCTGCTCTCTAACTGCAGTGCTCTCCAGAGGGATGGGTTTGGATGAACACAATGCGCGAACTCCTCTGTAAGCGGGATGAGAATCACCTGTCCGCTGCGATGCTCTACCCCCTCACAGATTCCTCGCACATAGTGGCCTTTCCTCTTATCCACCCTCAGTGGCACATGGCCAGTTTTACGCCTGTAGCTCCCCTGAAACAGCTCCAAGCCCTGCCATTCAGCCTGGCCCTGCCACTCTGGTCAATGGTGTCCAGCGGTCCCTTGAGGAGACAAAAACGCTTTGCCCTGCGGTGAGTTCCAAGACATCCACCGAAGCTACATCAAGAGATGGTGGTCTTGAAGGGCACTCCACAACTCTTCAGGACCCCCAAAGCACCCAGACCTCCCTAAGCGTGTCCACTCAGCCTGTTCCGCAAACTCCTCAGCTGCTCTCTCATCCTCTGAGCTTGTCAACATCCAGCCTAGGCTGGGATGGTACCATTCTCCAGGATTTCCAAGGTACAGCTTTAGAGTTGTTACGACATGTCTGTAATGGGGCATTGAGGAACTGTTAATCCTGGTAGACCCTGCAGTTCTGGATCATCCTCCAACTAATCACAATGAGCATATGGTCAATCTCCTTTGCCACACCGCCAGCGTTGGAAGAACAAGTCCACAGCGATGAGCTTGTGGGCACTGGAAACCATGTAGAACCAGCCACCCCTAAGTGCATGACTTCTTGCAAAGTCAAGGAACTTGGTGCTATTCCTGGTTCATCGTTCTCGGACCCATGGGGACCAACACACATCTCATAACCATCCCTATCAGTTCCAGTCGATGCATTGAAATCCCCACAGACCAGAAGTGTATCTCGTCTGGGGCACTGATCAACCACAGACTCCCGAAAGGCAGTCGTAGAATGCATCCTCTTCACGGTGAGATCACTACTTGGTCGGAGCATAAACAGAGACCAGGAAACAGACACCCCTAATGAGTGACGAATACTTAATCTCATAATATTCGCCCGTTGACCGGTGTTACCTCAACTGTCATTGGGGTCTGCTTATTGGACACAGCTACAGCAAACCTTGGGCAGAGAATCCATCAGAGCTGTCAGACCAATAGTAGGTGTAACCACCCACCACCATTCCTCCGCAATCCGTGTCTCCGAACCTCAGAGAGAGCTGGAAACTCGATGTCCAAACGCTTGAGCTCCAGATGATAACAGAGACAGGTGATCATACTCTCTTAGGGATAGGACATTCCAGGCACCCACTCCGAAGGGAATCGCCTCAGGTTAACCTGCTGAGACCGTCGTCTGGTGGACGAGACCTCTGGTGGTCGCCTCAGTTTTAACAATAAACCTATTCACTGTGCCACATGCCTTTCCTCACCTGCCTGTTACAATCCTTTTGTAGAAATGTTCCCAGCTCAAGCTTTTTGTTCTTTCTTTCATTGATCCAGCATGGTCCATATCTTAACCTAGCTAGGACTTTATTCCCAATGATCCGTTCCTTTTGTAGCCGGCACGTCCCCGACAGTGTTGCTCGGCTGCATCTGGATCCGGCAAGATGAGCCGGTTCGGATAAGGCGTACGGAGGACGTGCCCCCCTGGTAACAGACTCATGTGGTTATTTTTCAGGGGAACCATACCAAGTTAGACAGAGGACCCGAGGTCGCCGTGGTTGAGTTATTGGTGTTCACGTTCTCGGTTAGCGACTCCACCGCTTCACGGAACATCCGTGTGCCATGGCCTGCAATTCGGGGGATTCTGATGGGATCCCAAAATAGCTTTCCCTTCGTGGGTCTTCTCACCCCGACCCCATTCAAGAATCCTTCATATACTATATATATATATATATATATATATATATATATATATATATATATATATATATATATATATATATATACACAGTGTGTGTATATATATATATATATATATATATATATATATATATATATATATATATATATATATATATACACAGTGTGTGTGTATTACACAGTGTATATATATATATATATATATATATATATATATATATATATATATATATATATATATATATATATATATATAT
>NW_028222321.1:32500-35000 GCF_056783735.1 Eptatretus burgeri
GATAACTGAGAGGAGTGTGAAATGTGTTATAACCTATATGACGTGATATTGTTCCTGGAAGGTTCCAGAGGAAGTTTTGCAAAATTAAAAGTCATAATCCTTTAATTTTGACCTTTAAAGTTCACAAAGGTCAAATTTTCAAAGTTGTGGGAATCGAACCAGGTTTTCTCAATTTTCTTTCGAATTTAACTCAACTCCATTAAGCTTTCATAGCACGTATCCTGTTTCCTTATTTTAATGTCCACCAACATTGTTTTGGGACTCTGAAGCAAGGTTATGCAAAAGGTCAAATTTTTAAAGTTGTTGAACTGAAACCAGTTTTTCGACATTTTGCTTACACAACCTGTCACTTTCGTACTCACATCATGTTGATAATTTTTATAACTTGGTCTAACATTATCAGCATTGTCTCATCCTTGACTTCTGAAACAACCTACATCTTCATAAATACCGCTCAGGAACCATCTTCGCCTTCAGACTTGTATATATCTATATACATACATATGTATATATATATATATAGACAGATATATGTATATATATATATATATATATATATATATATATATATATATATATATACATACACGCTTCGTAGTACAAAATTTGAAAAAAGCAGAGAACACAACAGATAATCGCTAAAGCTTTTCGTCTTGCAGCTCGTTAGGACAATACACGCAAGAATACCGGAAATGCAGACACGATATGAAACAATTTATGTGTTCAGACAGTTGGTGATTGGTTTTTTTGCACTGTAACTGACACTAACATCCATATCATGGCCTTGATAAATCGAGGGAACCCGTGCACTTGCATTTTTCCATGGATCCAGGTCAGAATAGATGTGTAGTCTTTAAACATCCTCTTTTTTGTTTGCAAGGAACAGGAGATTGTGTGTGTATAACGGGGTTTCAAGAACATGCATATGTGCTTCAGTACGTGCATGTGCCACAATCTGAAACCGCTCAGCGTGATAGTTCTGGGCACATTTTGGATTACTTCGGATATGCTTAGTCCAATGGCGAAATCACTTTTTTGAGCAGTCATTCTCGTGGGTTCTTACATGCATGGGATGGTTATGTACGGCTGTCTCAAAGTTGTTTTGGATTGCCAATGGAATGTGCTGCTTGATCCGATCCTCTCTAATCTGAGTGGATGTGCCACCGACGGCGACATGGCATCACACCGGCACTGGAAATTCGTGAATAACATTGGAACAGTTTTATGGTAGGAAGTACATCTTTCTGGACTGAGGGAGCACTAGGTAGTAAAAATTCACTCTCATTCCAACAAAAGTTGTAACATTAAGGAAACTAAATCGTTTCACCTCTTGTTCAAACTTTTGAGAGATATTACCTCTCCATGGCAGCTTAAGATATACCAGACACTTTTCTGATCCAAATCCAGTGTCCTCAGACTGATTGGCAGTTTTGCGCTGTATGAATCCACAGATGTGTCACTCAGGGTGGAAGCCATTGTCATGGGAGAATGGATTTAATGTGCTCAATTTCAGCAGCAAGTCGACAGGGCGAAGAAATGGCCCAGTATGCTCAATTTACAAGGTTGTCTATAAGGGCAACCTTGTCATATGTTGAGCTAAAGGAGTCCCACCATGTGTACTGCCCAGTGAAGGCAGTTTTGCGGTAGATTGTCATCAACAATCCATCATCAGTCTTCTTGACTAAGTCGTCAGTCTGCCTAACTCGTCAGATTTTGTCCGTTCCCATGTAATGGAAACTCAAGCAAATTACCACTCCTAACTCGTCACACGGAACTGCTGCCTGGTGAGAAGCCCGATTTCATGCGGAATCGTGATGCTCGCTCATATTGGTTTACACCGCCAGTGATAGGCTCATTTATAACTGCGTACACAGTTGATCGCACTGCAGGCAGGACAACGGCGACTAAGCGTAAGCTTACAACTAAAACCTACCAAGAAAAATACGACATTATCCAGTTTTTTGTGAGGCAAACCCACTGATGAAGAAAACAGCCATAGCTGAGAAGTTGGACATCAAACGGCAGACATTGAACGATATCTTGAAGAATAAGGGCAAGATATTTGGACAAGTGGAGAAGATCGCGAGGCCGGTGGTAAGTGTGAAACGCAGAAATGTGTGTCCTTTGAAGATGTCGATGACGCGCTCATCATCTGGTTTCGGCAACACCGGCTCAGCCAAATATTCGGGTTGGACGGTGAAATGTTGCTGCTGAAGGTACTCTGAAATTCGCTATGGACCTCGGGGCATGATGATGCCGAGACCTTGCCGATGCACTGGATAGACAGACCCAAAGTGAGGTGGGGAATTGGCAAGGTCCGGGTGTGCGGCGAATCAGGCAGCGACCGGATTCGGCAGTGGTGCACGACTGGAAGGATGGCAAATTGAAAGCACATCTTGGAAAGGTATCAGCCTCGGGACGTGTAATAATTCCTATGAGACTGAGCTTTTCTGGCAGATGCTGCCAGAAAAGTCTCTGGGTTCGTTGGTCAATCCCATCA
>NW_028222322.1:0-7500 GCF_056783735.1 Eptatretus burgeri
ATGACCAAGCAAGGAGACTGAGTCAGATGCCACCAAAGAGGCAAATGGCAACTTTGAAAGATACCACAGGACTTGCATGGCAAAGACTTCAGTCAATGTGTGTATGTGACAATGATATCCCAAGCATTCCACAAGCAAGTGTGGCCGATACAGTATGTGGTGCCAAAAGAAGGAAGCAATTACTCAAAAAGTCCACCTTGAGGTCCCGTTTGAGGTATGCAAATAACCATTCCGGAGATTCTGAAGCCATGTAGCAAAAAGTTTTGTCGGTCTGACGAAACCAAGATGGAACTATTTTGTGCCGAAATGCAACAAACGTTACAAGTTTGGCGCATAACTCAACACAGCACATGACCGAAAGAACACCATCGCTACTGTGAAGCATGGTGGTGGCAGCACCATGTTATGTGGATGTTTTTTTTTCATCAGCAGGGACTGGGGCAACTTGTCAGGATAGAAGGGAAAATGGATGGAGCAAAATACAGAAAAAATCCTGGAGGAAAACCTGCTGTCCTCTGCAGAGTGAGCTGAGAATTGGGACTGAGGAAGTTCACCTTTCAGAATGACAACGACCCGAAGCACAAAGCTGCAAAGCTGCACTGGAGTGCGTGAGGAAGAAGAAGTTAAATGTCCTTGAGTGGGCCCAGTCACTCAAGACTTGAGTCACTCCCGACCGAAATCCAATCAAATATCTGTGCCACGACTTGAAGATTGCTGTCTATCAACGCTCCCCCACGCAACTTGACTGTACTTGAACAGTTTTGTACACCGAAGAAATGGGCAAATATTGCTCCAATCATAGGTGCGCAAAGCAGTTGGTGGAGACCTGCGACCAACAGACTCACACCTGTAATTGCTGTCCAAAAGTGCTTCCACCAAGTATTAACTCAGGGGGGAGGGTGAACTACTTATCCAAACAACATATTTTAGTTTTGTATCTTTAATTAATTTTCTGGAAATTTGTCGAATTTGTGCGTTTCACACTTGGAAGTTGTGGGTTACGATGTGTAAATAAAGGGGGAAAAGTCTGATGTAACGTGATTTAATTCCTGGCATATGAGGCAACAAAAGGTGAAAATTTTTAAAGGGGGTGTGGACTTTTACGATTGGACACATTGTAAATATTATTCGTATTAAATAATATATGCTTTGTTAGAATTTTATCATTATTTTTGTTATTTATTTTGTAATTAGAGATGCCATGCTGTGTGGAGAAGGACCGTTTGAGCTGCTCAATGTACACCTTGATGCAGTGTGCATTTAAAACATGGGAATTCTTCTGGGTTCTTTGTAATTAATTAACCTAATCAACTCAGGCGATCACGACGATCATTTCGGGTGTATCACAATCCAGATCAAGAAAACTCCACTGAGGAACTCCACAAAAAACATTCCTCCTCACACACACACACACACACACACACACACACACACACACACACACACACACACACACACACACACACACACACACACGTACTGTCTGGGACCATTCTTTTCAGCCTGCATTCCTGTGAAGCACTGATTGCATGATGGAGGCACGCTTGATTGGGTTTGTGGTGACAATGTTTGTGTGCTTCGTTGCCAGGCTAGATTTCCGAGGGAGACCTTCCTCATCTTGATTAACGACTTGCTGGCATCGGGCGACGTTCCCGGCCCTCTTTCTCGGATGTAGCGAGGTTGAAGGGGTGATATCGGCGCTGCGTAACGAAGTCAAGCAAGCTGGCCTTCCTGACAGCAGGCAGAACTGCTGGAACTTCTTTGTGGAGCGTGTGCGCAGGCAGCTCAAGGTTGTTGTTAACCGATCTGTCGATTGAACACAATTAGCCTTTTCTTCTTTTCAATGTTTTTCAAACCTTTAAAAAAAAATATTTTGCTCGATTTGTTTTGTACCTTTTATTCTCTGTGATTGCATTTTGATACCAGACTTGGTGGTGTAAAGGTTAGAGTGTCCACTCTGAGTCTGGGAGTCCTGTGTGGTCAGCTGTTTGAGCCCTGGCTGAATTGTACCAAACATATATAAATATATATTTTTTAATGGGATGTGCTGCTTCCTTGCTTGAAGCTCAGCATTTAAAAGGACTAATGGGTCCATTGGACCAAATGTTCACGGCCTTGTAGCAGACCCGCCTGCTGGACCGCTTGAGCATGAGCTTGCCTTTCACCAAGCCCAGATGTGCTTGGGCCAGGGCGGGGATTATACATTCGTTATTATTATTGCCATGTGACACTATTATTATTGGTTTACAGCGCAGAAAGTCCACACCCCTTTCAATTTTTTCACCTTTTATTGCCTTATAGTCGGGAATTAAATCACGTTAAATCAGACTTTTTCACCTTCATTTGCACATCGTAACCTACAACTTCAAGATGAAAAATATTTCTGCAAATTTCTGGAAATTAATTAAAAATACAAAACTAGAGCATCTTGGTTGGGTAAATGTCCACCCCCCGTTATAATAGCAATTGTAAATTAACTCAGGTGTAACCAATCACCTTCAAAAATCACACACCAGGTTAATTGGCTTCCACCTGTGTTAAATTGTAGTGATTCTGATGATTTTAGAACAAAATCAGCTGTTGCTGTTGGTTTCCTCTGTTAGGTAGTGAATTTCACAGCAAAGACTCAACCATGAGACCCGAGGAGCTTTCAAAAGACCTCGGGGATAAAGTTGTGGAAAGGTAAAGATCAGGGGATGGGTATAAAAATATTTCAATGGCCTTGAATATTCCTTGGAGCACAGCAAGACAGTCATTATGAAGAAATGGAAAGCGTATGGTACCACCAAGACCCTGCCTCGATCCAGGCCGTCCCTCCAAACTGGATGACCAAGCAAGGAGACTGATCAGATGCCACCAAGAGGCAAATGGCAACTTTGAAAGATACAGGACTTCATGGCAAAGACTGGTCAATGTGTGTATGTGACAATGATATCCCAAGCATTCCACAAGTGTGGCCGATACAGTATGGTGCCAAGAAGGAAGCAATTACTCAAAAAGTCCACCTTGAGTCCCGTTTGAGGTATGCAAATAACCATTCCGGAGATTCTGAAGCCATGTAGCAAAAGTTTTGTGGTCTGACGAAACCAAGATGGAACTATTTGGCCGAAATGCAAAACGTTACGTTTGGCGCAAACTCAACACAGCACATGACCGAAAGAACACCATCGCTACTGTGAAGCATGGTGGTGGCAGCACCATGTTATGTGGATGTTTTTCATCAGCAGGGACTGGGGCACTTGTCAGGATAGAAGGGAAAATGGATGGAGCAAAATACAGAAAAATCCTGGAGGAAAACCTGCTGTCCTCTGCAAGTGAGCTGAAATTGGGACGGAAGTTCACCTTTCAGAATGACAACGACCCGAAGCACAAAGCCAAAGCTGCACTGGAGTGCGTGAGGAAGAAGAAGTTAAATGTCCTTGAGTGGCCCAGTCACTCAAGACTTGAGTCACCCCGACCGAAATCCAATCAAATATCTGTGCCACGACTTGAAGATTGCTGTCTATCAACGCTCCCCACGCAACTTGACTGTACTTGAACAGTTTTGTACCGAAGAAATGGGCAAATATTGCCCAATCAAGGTGCGCAAAGTTGGTGGAGACCTCGACCAACAGACTCACACCTGTAATTGCTGTCAAAAGTGCTTCCACCAAGTATTAACTCAGGGGGGGGGGGGGAGGGTGAACACTTATCCAAACAACATATTTTAGTTTTGTATCTTTAATTAATTTTCTGAAATTTGTCGAATTTGTGTTTCACTTGGAAGTTGTGGGTTACGATGTGTAAATAAAGGGGGAAAAGTCTGATGTAACGTGATTTAATTCCTGGCTATGAGGCAACAAAAGGTGAAAATTTTTAAAGGTGGTGTGGACTTTCGATTGGCATTGTAAATATTATTCGTATTAAATAATATATGCTTTGTTAGAATTTTATCATTATTTTTGTTATTTATTTTGTAATTAGAATGCCATGCTGTGGAAGGACCGTTTGAGCTGCTCAACACACCTTGATGCAGTGTGCATTTAAAACATGGGAATTCTTCTGGGTTCTTTGTAATTAATTAACCTAATCAACTCAGGCGATCACGACGATCATTTCGGTGTATCACAATCCAGATCAGAAAACTCCACGAGAACTCCACAAAAAACATTCCTCTCACACACACACACACACACACACACACACACACACACACACACACACACACACACACACACGTACTGTCAGACCATTCTTTCAGCCTGCATTCCTGTGAAGCACTGATTGCATGATGGAACGCTTGATTGGGTTTGTGGTGATGTTTGTGCTTCGTTGTGGCTAGATTTCCGAGGAGACCTTCCTCATCTTGATTAACGACTTGCTGGCATCGGGCGACGTTCCCGGCCTCTTTTCGGATGACGAGGTTGAAGGGGTGATATCGGCGCTGCGTAACGAAGTCAAGCAAGCTGGCCTTCCTGACAGCAGGCAGAACTGCTGGAACTTCTTTGTGGAGCGTGTGCACAGGCAGCTCAAGGTTGTTGTTAACCGATCTGTCGATTGAACACAATTAGCCTTTTCCTTTTCAATGTTTTTCAAACCTTTAAAAAAATATTTTTGCTCGATTTGTTTTGTACCTTTTATTCTCTGTGATTGCATTTTGATACCAGACTTGGTGGTGTAAAGGTTAGAGTGTCCACTCTGAGTCTGGGAGTCCTGTGTGGTCAGCTGTTTGAGCCCTGGCTGAATTGTACCAAACATATATAAATATATATTTTTTTAATGGGATGTGCTGCTTCCTTGCTTGAAGCTCAGCATTTAAAAGGACTAATGGGTCCATTGGACCAAATGTTCACGGCCTTGTAGCAGACCCGCCTGCTGGACCGCTTGAGCATGAGCTTGCCTTTCACCAAGCCCAGATGTGCTTGGGCCAGGGCGGGGATTATACATTCGTTATTATTATTGCCATGTGACACTATTATTATTGGTTTACAGCGCCGAGAAAGTCCACACCCCCTTTCAATTTTTTCACCTTTTATTGCCTTATAGCCGGGAATTAAATCACGTTAAATCAGACTTTTTCACCTTCATTTGCACATCGTAACCTACAACTTCAAGATGAAAAATATTTCTGCAAATTTCTGGAAATTAATTAAAAATACAAAACTAGAGCATCTTGGTTGGATAAATGTCCACCCCCCCGTTATAATAGCAATTGTAAATTAACTCAGGTGTAACCAATCACCTTCAAAAATCACACACCAGGTTAATTGGCTTCCACCTGTGTTAAATTGTAGTGATTCTGATGATTTTAGAACAAAATCAGCTGTTGCTGTTGGTTTCCTCTGTTAGGTAGTGAATTTCACAGCAAAGACTCAACCATGAGACCCGAGGAGCTTTCAAAAGACCTCGGGGATAAAGTTGTGGAAAGGTAAAGATCAGGGGATGGGTATAAAAATATTTCAATGGCCTTGAATATTCCTTGGAGCACAGCAAGACAGTCATTATGAAGAAATGGAAAGCGTATGGTACCACCAAGACCCTGCCTCGATCAGGCCGTCCCTCCAAACTGGATGACCAAGCAAGGAGACTGATCAGATGCCACCAAGAGGCAAATGGCAACTTTGAAAGATACAGGACTTCATGGCAAAGACTGGTCAATGTGTGTATGTGACAATGATATTCCAAGCATTCCACAAGTGTGGCCGATACAGTATGGTGCCAAGAAGGAAGCAATTACTCAAAAAAGTCCACCTTGAGTCCCGTTTGAGGTATGCAAATAACCATTCCGGAGATTCTGAAGCCATGTAGCAAAAAGTTTTGTGGTCTGACGAAACCAAGATGGAACTATTTGGCCGAAATGCAAAACGTTACGTTTGGCGCAAACTCAACACAGCACATGACCGAAAGAACACCATCGCTACTGTGAAGCATGGTGGTGGCAGCACCATGTTATGTGGATGTTTTTTCATCAGCAGGGACTGGGGCACTTGTCAGGATAGAAGGGAAAATGGATGGAGCAAAATACAGAAAAATCCTGGAGGAAAACCTGCTGTCCTCTGCAAGTGAGCTGAAATTGGGACGGAAGTTCACCTTTCAGAATGACAACGACCCGAAGCACAAAGCCAAAGCTGCACTGGAGTGCGTGAGGAAGAAGAAGTTAAATGTCCTTGAGTGGCCCAGTCACTCAAGACTTGAGTCACCCCGACCGAAATCCAATCAAATATCTGTGCCACGACTTGAAGATTGCTGTCTATCAACGCTCCCCACGCAACTTGACTGTACTTGAACAGTTTTGTACCGAAGAAATGGGCAAATATTGCCCAATCAAGGTGCGCAAAGTTGGTGGAGACCTCGACCAACAGACTCACACCTGTAATTGCTGTCAAAAGTGCTTCCACCAAGTATTAACTCAGGGGGGGGGAGGGTGAACACTTATCCAAACAACATATTTTAGTTTTGTATCTTTAATTAATTTTCTGAAATTTGTCGAATTTGTGTTTCACTTGGAAGTTGTGGGTTACGATGTGTAAATAAAGGGGGAAAAGTCTGATGTAACGTGATTTAATTCCTGGCTATGAGGCAACAAAAGGTGAAAATTTTTAAAGGGGGTGTGGACTTTCGATTGGCATTGTAAATATTATTCGTATTAAATAATATATGCTTTGTTAGAATTTTATCATTATTTTTGTTATTTATTTTGTAATTAGAATGCCATGCTGTGGAAGGACCGTTTGAGCTGCTCAACACACCTTGATGCAGTGTGCATTTAAAACATGGGAATTCTTCTGGGTTCTTTGTAATTAATTAACCTAATCAACTCAGGAGATCACGACGATCATTTCGGTGTATCACAATCCAGATCAGAAAACTCCACAAGAACTCCACAAAAACATTCACACACACACACACACACACACACACACACACACACACACACACACACACACACACACACACACACACACACACACACACACACACACACACACACACACACACACACACACACACACACACACACACACTTCATCCATTTACATTGCAGAGAGATAGGGCATGGAGAAACAGTCAATGTTGGGAAGGCAATGGCAAACCACCTTGCATAACTCTTGTCCAGAAGCCGCTTAGGTCCCACCAACGGTCTGTATCGAGAGTACGGCACATCAAATCAAAATGGTGTTTTGATCGGAGTGAAATTTGTACCAAATCACCGGTACTTGTTTAAATTTCATGAACATGGCCCTTGTCGTGTTGTCCTGTTCAGGTTGTGCTTTGCTTTTCCCCTGTGGGCTCGACATTGCGGGTTCGTGCTCGGAAGTTCCCGGCTATCGTCAACTGCACGGCCATTGACTGGTTCTACGAGTGGCCGGAGGAAGCTCTTCTTTCAGTCAGTTCTTACTTTCTGCAATCAATAGAAGGCATTACGGTGAATACGCTGTTTAACATTCACACACATGCTCTTTAAAACAATTATAGGATGTTAAAGAGTTATTTTTATTTTTATTTAAAAAAAAATTATTT
>NW_028222322.1:15000-48641 GCF_056783735.1 Eptatretus burgeri
TTGCTGGTACATGATAACAAGCTTTGATGATCTCTCCCATCGTCCTCCCTTCTCTTTCGTTGTGTAAAACCTCCCTGATCTCTCCACAACTTCGTAACAGCTGATGTGATGATGTTTCTGAGTTTATGCAGGTTATTCACCCCCCCCCCCCAGCGTCGAAGAACTTCATCTTGATCTCCTTTTACCGAACACATTTCTCCACTGCACTCACAATTGGGGCACCACTTATTCCCAGACATAGCTTTGAGGTGGGGAAACTTTTCACCATTTCCTGGTTGCTGGGGGCACAGCCTTGCCAATGATGCAGTGCCTCCTTGAAGGTTAGAGCAGAAATTTCTAATTTGGCAAGGGTGCAGTCACGAAGGACACTTTGGGGTCTTTGACGTCCACCAACTACTGCCGGCAGACAGGACACCCAGTTTAACGTCCATCCGATGGCCGGCACACACATTTTTGAATCGCCGTGCCCGTGAAACATCAGGATGACAGTTTATACCTGGGTCGATATTCATACCCAGGCGAGACAGCTTGGAGGTGAATGTATACACCTCTCAGGCCGAGGCTATCCTACTAGACCCTTCTTCGCTGCAAACAGCACAAATAACCTCCCTGACCTTGACGCCTTTCCTATTCGTTCATTATCTGGAGCTACACCAAATGGACAGGGCTCGAAGTCATCTGCTTTCAAACTGAATTGCATTTGCGGAGTCCATAATCTTGCATCGTTTAACACTTTTGCAGAACAACCTGACAGAGCTCAAGTCATTCGGTGCCCCTCCTGCAGCTGTCGTCAACGTGGCCGCCGCAGTCATGATCTTGCTCGCTCCAAAAGGGAAGGTGCCCAAGGATCGCAGCTGGAAGGCATCCAAAATTGGTATGGCAAAGGTCGATGCCTTTCTTGATAGTCTCATAAACTACGACAAGGAGCACATCCCAGACACGTGCCTCAAGGCTGTGCAGTGAGTATGTTTTTGAACAGTTTGCGCACACTTCATATAATTTCATGAATTGCTTCATTTCCCACACTCCTGATGTTAATACTGCCCGGGAATCCTGACACACAATCTTGCTTTCCCTTATGTGCAGATTCATCCCATCTCGTCCACAGCCATCATACCCATCCTCTTGCCCCTGGTACCCAGAATCCTGTGGTGAGGCAGTTGCCTTCAAACATTTTGCCTTCTCTTCGTGGAAAGCGAATCCGACCGAAGGCAATGTCAGATCATTCCACAAAGCCCGGAACAAGTGTGCGTCCACTCAAAGGAAAGCCCGAAAGCATCATCCGGCCCACATAAAGACTGAACTCTCAAACCTGTCCCCTTCTTCGAAGACCTGGTGGCGCCTTGTTGAGTCTGTCTCTGGTGTACGTGCCCCTGCCATCCATCCCTTCACTCACGACAAATGGCATCACAGCCGACGACGCTCACGAGAAGGATGAATGCCTCAATTCTGTGTTTGCTTCCAAATCTTGCATCCACAACCTGTCACTCGCTGCACCTGCAATAACCTGTCGTACCCCCAACTGCTCCTGGGCACTGTCTTTCCCACTTGAGAAGGTGCAGAGGTTTCTCGGAAACCTCGACTCCGATTGTAATGGATTATAATCCTCTTTCTGCTCTGGTCACTCGATCGTTCTCTCTGGGTCAGTTCACGTCTTCCTGGAAGGTATACAACATCACTGCCACTGCAACACACAAACATGGTGTAAAAAAACGCATCCTCTTAACTCCAGGCCCATTATTTTGCTTCCACTTATTTATAAGATAGGTCGTGCAATATATCGCAGTTGACATCAAACCATTCCTTTTCCTCCGACACCATGAGATCTCAGACCATTATTGAAGTTTCAAATCCGGCCATTCTACCCTGGACGTGCTGCTTCTACTTTCCCAACAACGGAAGGAAGCCTTCGATCTCAGACATGAGATCTTTTTTTCATTCCATTGAAAACCCTGCCTGTCGCTTTGCTGATGATTCCACCCTCTCGAGCATTTGATAAAGTCAGGCACCCTGACTTGATCTCCAAACTCTCTGCCTATGGTATCTAAAGCCTCCTCCTCTCATGGCTCACTGACTTCCTCAACTCCCGTCGTAAGTTTGTCGCTTTCAGCAGGATCCTCCAATCTTCTCTCCCTGTCAAGGTTGGAGTGCCCCAAGGCAGTGTCTTGTGGCCCAGTCCTGTTGCTCATCTTCATCAATGATCTTTCCGATTCCCTTGAAAATGCTGCCTGATCTCTTTGCCGATGATTCCACTCTCTGCCGCGTCATTTCTCATCCTTCGGGTCGACAAGCAGCAGCTTCTTCCCTCTCCGCAGATCTTGATATCGAGAATCAGGAGTTGGTACAACACCGGAATGTGTATCTCAATCCAGACAAATCGCACACACCTCCATGTCTCTCCGAAAGGACTCCTCTGCCATCCCCGCTTTCCAGTCCCTCTTCTTACTGTGTTTCGTTCAGCTCGTGTGACGCTTTTTCTCCCACACGTGTCCGTATCCCCATTCCCCTTGGTCTGACTCTCTCACTTTTACAATGCTGTTGGTGTTTCCCTCCTTTTGTTTCCTTCCATTTTGTTGCGAGCTCTTCCACACGCCTCCATCACGTGTATGTACAATAAATAAATGTCACCTTGTTCTTCTCTTCCACTTCCACTGACGTTGTCTGAAACGTGTTTGTTACACTGATGTACACCAGGCCGTACTTGGACAAGAAAGAATTTGATCCCGACTTCATCAAGGCCAAATCCTTGGCTGCAGCGGGCCTTTGCTCCTGGGCCATAAACATCGTTCTGTTTTATAATGTCTACTGCAATGTGGAACCGAAGAGAAAAGCACTCGAGGAAGCAAACACTGACCTGGCACCTGCAAAGGATGCACTGGCGACGCTCAAAACCAAGATCGCGGTACGTTCTGTGTGTCCACGCACGACTACGTGCTCACGTGCACGTACACCTGTCGGTGGTCTGCGTGAACCATGAACGTTGACACATGTCACGTGGATGTGAACAAGAATGCATTTTGATTATTTTATAGCAGTGACTGAATAAATATATATATATATATATATTTTTTTTTTTTTAAATAAATGCTTCTTTAATTGCCAGGAACTGGATGCAAATCTCGCCAAGCTGAAGGCTAAGTTTGACCAAGCAACGGAAGAAAAACTTAAATGTAAGAAGGACGCCGATGCCACGACCGCTACAATTAACCTTGCCAACAGGTAAACCCATCAAGCTCTTTGGAATTTTGCCTTTTGACTTGGAAGTGGCAATTATCATATTGTCTAGAGGTGTGTGTGTGTGTGTGTGTGTGTGTGTGTGTGGGTGTGTGTGTGTGTGTGTGTGTGTGTGTGTGTGTGTGTGTGTGTGTGTGTGTGTGTGTGTGTGTGTGCGTGCGTGCGTGCGTGCGTGCGTGCGTGCGTGCGTGCGTCCATGTTTTAAAAAAAAATTTTGTCTGAATGGTTCAGGGACCTGTTGTGCAGAATTTTCCGCTTGTTTGTGATTTGTTTGACATGTTGTCCCCCGCAGGCTGGTAAGTGGCCTTGCATCGGAGAATGTGCGTTGGGCTGAGGCCGTGCAGGGTTTTCAGGATCAAGAGAACACTCTCTGTGGGGATGTGCTTCTCGTCACGGCTTTCTGCTCATACCTGGGTTATTTCACTCGAAACTATCGCACAGATCTCGTCGATGAACAATGGCTGCCTTTTCTCAACAAACTTGAGGTTTGCGCGGTGCAGGTTTCACTCGGAAGGAATCATCATTCATTTACTGATTATTATCTTTACACACAAAATCAAATTTCGCAGTTTACACGCACTTTGTCTTCCTTATGTCCAGTCTCGAATTAATTAAAAACTATAAGGACGCTCTTCGACATTGTGACGTCAGCAGATATTCCTCCGCCCACATTATAACATCATTATACATACTAGTAACACGTTTGATTTAAATCCCTGAATCCAGATTCAAAAAATTAAATAATTCTGGCTGCCAGACCACGTGACCGATTAATTACTCGTGAACACCCTGGTGTTCCCAAGGCTTGGGGAACATGCGGGTGAAGTTTCCCCTCAATCTGTCAAGCTGTTCTGGAGAAGGAAGATTTTTAAACACTTATTCTTCAATAAATCAAAGCTCCCAAATCATGTCATGTATGACGTCATCGGTGCAGAAATTTTTTGTTCCTCGTGGATAGGCAATCATACCTGGAAAGTTTTGCCTCGATCAGTTTAGCCGTTTTTGGAGGTTTTTTTGAAAGTTTTTATGCAAAAACAAGACGACTGCTGAACCACGTGACCGATGACGTCACCAAAAATCTTCTGTGGACCATTTTATCCATAGATGACCCTCAAAAATTTTTTAGCCCAAGATCCCTGGAACACTCAAAATTTTTCACCGATTGGATAAGAGCATTCGACGTGTGCAATTATGACGTCATAACGAAGCCATTTTTCCCCCTTGGTGCGGTTTCTCAGGGAGAGGTCCAAAGTTTTTTTCCTATGACGTGAACGATGACATCATAATTATGATTAAAATATTCTGCATGAGCAGTCGCTCTGATGGTGAAAATTTTGGACAAACAGACAAACGCTCTGATGGACAAAGAGACAAACGGACCCAAATGCAATACCCTCTCTGGCGAGGGCAATCAGCATGGATGGATGGACGGACAACCCTAAAACATAATGCCTCAGATGACTTCGTCAGCGGAGGCATAAAAATATAATCACCTGAGCCCGAGGACAAAACTCAGGTGCAACGTTTCCAGCGAGTCTTCGTCCAGCAGTATGTCCGCATTGTGCACGAGGTGTTAAATTCGAGGAGGTGTGGGGGAAGGAAGGATGGCGAATGGGACAAAATCAAAGGGAAATTAGTTACCTCTCATGTGGGTGACAGAATGGAAGTCTTTTGTTCATGGCTGGATCATGTAATTTTATCCATCTTTACCTGAAGTACATTGAGTTGACATGTGTGTGACTTTTTAACTTTGAATCTGAAATCTGAAATTCGTATTTATTGTTGTGAACTCAGCAAGTTCAATTGTTTTTCTTGTCAGACCCTACCTCTTGCCAACCAAGGTCAATGTGTAAGCTTCCAGTGATAACCTATGAAGCCCCCGTCCGCACCGCATCCCTCACTTCCCAATTCGCAGGTACCTATTCCAATGCTCCCAGGCCTCGACCCACTGACTTTGCTGACTGATGATGCAGAAATCGCTTCCTGGAGTAACCAGGGCTTGCCAAGCGACCGTATGTCCATTGAGAACGCCTCGGTGCTGTGCAGCACTCAGCGCTGGCCACTTCTCGTGGACCCCCAGCTGCAAGGACTCAAGTGGATAAAGAACAAGTTTGGCAGCCAGCTGAGAATCATTCGCCTCGGCCAGCATGGGTAAATGAAAGTGCATCTCGGTTCAGATGTGACCGTCGTCTGAGCTCCCTCACAAAATGTTTTTTTTTGATGAAGCGGATCACATTGTTGTGCAGTCATTCCTTCGATTTGCCTTTCTCTGCCTGTCACAAGATACCTGGAGAGTGTGGAGAGAGCGGTGTCCGATGGGGCCACCCTGCTCATCGAGAACATCGAGGAGACGATCGATGCCGTGCTGGACCCTCTGCTGGCTCGAAATACAATCAAGAAGGGAAAGTACATGGTCACAAGACCACCCTCACCAGACCAATCTATTATCTTATAGATAATTTGCGCCAATCTGTCTGTCCGTCCGTCCGTTTGGGGCGGGGCTTCCGACATTCAAGGACGGGCTTCAAAATCGACTCGCCGCCATTTTGTTCGCTTCTCTTAAATCTTTAATTTTAAAAATGTCCTTTTGTATGCTGCACACGAACGAAAAGAGTAATTTCAGTTTTCAGTGGACAGAAGGGTGCCCACATCCACCGCCGACAACACTTTTTCCCAGTGACTGTATTCTTCGACAGTCGCCACAATATAGCATCGTAAAAGTAAAGTATCATTTCAAACAATCAATGGCATTGCATTTGTTCTTTTATGGCCTGCCAGGATAGCTTAGACTCTCAAAGGATTGCACATTCGGCATTGAGCTACCTTGCCAGGGTTGGAATCGATCAATCGGAGAGACGTGAAACCGGAGGACGTGACGCGTTGCGTTTGGAACTGCCATTTCCAAAATGAATAAAAGAATGAGGCAACAGAATGAAACAGCCGATGAATGTCATAATAGACTTGCACAAGAAGCGGAAAGAAAAAGAATGAGGCGGGAGAATGAAACGGATAATGTCTGATCCGCCGCTCATTTTCGGCCTTTCAAATCAGAACCATCCCCGACTCTGCAAGGCGGTCCTGAGATTTATGAAAGAGAGCGGGAAATACACATGGGATAAAGGACTACCCAAATTCATCCACCGCTGCTATGGCTGCTATGTTTGGACGCTTGACGTATATAGAGCCTCACGGCTCTGAAAACACCATTAAACAACAACGACGAAGAAGAAGAAGAATGAGACGGCTGATGAACTTCAACAGAGTCTTGCACGAACTCAAGCTGTCCAAATGTCATACATTTCTGTGCCCGTGGGTTTCCCATGGGTGCCCCACTGGTACGAGTAGAATGCGAACCATGGTGTCTGTCCGTGCGTTCGTCTGTCTCCCATTTCCGGCAGATTTCGCAAGCAGGATGTTTTGCCCTTTTTTTTTAGACAAATTCAACCTCCGCCGCCCAATGTTGCACCACCGTTTAACAGCGGCGGTAGAAGTAGCTCAGAGCATCGGCTCTGAATGAAACCACCAGAGTCCAATTTTTTTTTTAAATAGCGAGTTTTGGTACAAAAATAAATAGAAAAAAATTGTTTTCCATTGTGTTCTGTTCTTGTGTGTGGCAGTTTGGCTGCCAGTTAGCTTTCATTTCTTGGAAGTGATGCTGATGCTGTGCCTCTATCAGTACACTGGTACTCACTTTGCCAGCCTTGGAAAGATGACAGGCTGAGTCAACCCCACCTGGTGTTAATTCAGCAGCCAATGGGGCTCAAACTCAAGACCCAAAGATCCTAAGCCAGCTACCCTAACCACTAAGGCAACACCTTGCTATAAAAAAATCTAAAGGTGAAAAATAGATTTTGAATCACCAGTGAAGAAAAATAGAACAAAAAAAAAAGGGAAAAAATAGCAACCACTTTGGTGTGACGAAAACAAAGAATAGAAAAATAGTGAAAAAATAGGAACAAATCTGGAGTAAAAAACACACGGTCCAGGAAAATAGTGAAAAAAGTCAAGCTCAATGATGCCAGAAGATTTGAGTAACACCTGGTCATGACAACAGACACCATCAATGTGTTAACAGTAAATACCACAACGGAAACATTTATGCCGTTCATTCGTTCACAAATGATGAACAATGACAGCGGCAACGGCCTTGCTTTCATTCCATTAACAGATACATAAAAATCGGAGATCGAGAGGTGTCATACCACCCAAGCTTCAGACTCCTGCTGCACACGAAGCTGGCAAACCCCCACTACCAGCCCGAACTGCAGGCCCAGTGCACGCTCATAAACTTCCTCGTCACTCGTGCCGGCCTTGAAGAACAGCTGCTTGCTACAGTGGTAGCCAAAGAGAGACCGGATCTTGAGGAACTCAAGGTCAGAAAACGTGCTTAAGGAAGTATACCTCTCAAAGTGACTCCTATCTCCATCAAAACGCAGTATTTCAAAAGAACAACTGTTTGAATCACTGAAACTTCTTGTGATGCTGAATTGTATTGAGATCGATGCTAAAAAAAAAAAACATTTTCCTCTTCTTTGCGTCAACTTTTATCCTTTCACAGAGTCAGAGTGTAACAGTGTGTTCCGGTATGATTCAGGCCAACCTCACAAAACAGCAGAATGACTTCAAGATCTCTCTGAAGCAGCTGGAGGACTCTTTGCTGGCCAAGTTATCTGCCGCTTCTGGGAACTTCTTGGGTGACACAGAGCTTGTCGAGAATCTAGAAAGTACAAAGAACACTGCGACTGAGATCGAGAAAAAGGTATGGAAGAAGATTTGGATTATTTATTTGTTCTTTTACGAGTAGCCATCAATCATGATCTGTTTTCGGTGTTATCGGTGAGCAAACGTGGGCTACCTCGCAGGTTGCAGAAGCGAAGGCCACGGAAGTGAAGATTAACGAGGCTCGGGAATTCTACAGGCCAGCAGCAATACGCGCCTCGCTTCTTTACTTCATCCTGAATGATCTGAACAAAATCAATCCCATCTACCAGTTTTCCCTTAAGGTATGTGCATTTGTATCCTTGTCGTCCCAATGGAAGTACACCTAAAATTGAGTCGATTGGTTATATCGAGACACCAGACGATTATATCAGTCAGAGACCCAGACTTCCAAATATACTGAACAAAAATATAAACGCACCAAGCGCAAAAATATAAACGCACCAAGCGATTGTTACTATTTTACCTCGAACTCATTAATACTAAATCTTCACAACAATTTGGTTATAGAATCCATGACAATTGAGCATTAAATTTCAAAGAGTTCCTTGAGAATTCTGGCGACAGTCTTTGCGCTACAACAGCCGACACAACCGAGGTGTCACTGTCAGAGTTCACACAGTCAGTAGCGGGTGTGTCCACCGTTGGCGTCGCGCAGAGCGGTGCATCTCCGGTGCATGGACATCACCAGATTATCGATGGTGGCCTGAGGGATGTTTTCCCATTCCTCCTGGAGAGCCACACGGAGCTGGCGGACGTTCTCTGGGACTGCGTAACGTTGTCGTACGCGTCGATCAAGAACGTCCCAAAGGTGCTCGAAGGGCGACATGTCGGGAGAATATGGAGGCCAGTCGAGGACATCAATGTCCTCCTCACCGAGGAAGTCCATGCAGATCCTGGCAACATGGGGGCGAGCATTGTCGTGCTGAAACGTCACATGGTGAAGGCGCACAAACGGTACGACGATGGGTCTGAGTATCTCGTCCCTGTACCGCTGCCCGTTCAAGTTGCCTTCAATGAAATGAAGCCGAGTGCGCTCTCCATGGCATATGCCTGCCCACACCATAACACTGGCACCACCGTGTGACACCCGACGAAGGACATTGGCGTCAGTGTAGCGCTCCCCAGCCCGACGCCAGACGCGGAGTCCGCCATCAGCCCGATACAGCTGGAACCGCGACTCATCGGTGAACAGCACTCTCCTCCATCGTGCGAGGGTCCAGCGCAAGTGAACATTGGCCCAGTTCAGTCGGGTCTGACGCCGGACTGCAGTGAGGGCGAGTCCCCGGTGTGGTCGGCGGGCTCGGAGGTTGGCCTCCCTCAAGTGGTTATGCACCGTCTGGGCTGAAATGCGCCTGTTATGCAGCCCGACAGTCTCATCGGCAGTCCTCGTGGCCGGTCGGAGTCGATCCCGGAGATGTTGCAGCCTCATGTGATGATCCTGACCGGCGGCGGTCACACGTGGTCGCCGGGCATGTGGGCGGTTCATGGTGCTTCCAGTCTCTCTGAGGCGCGTTCTCAGGCGGCTAATGGTGGAGTGGTGGACATTGAAGTGTGCTGCAACGGCCCGTACTGACGTCCCAGCATTCAGCATGCCAATGGCGCGCTCCCTCAAGATTTGTGACATCTGTGGCATGTTGACATTTGGCACCAGTCCACATTTTGCCACATTTTGGGGAGGCCTTTTATAGGGCAAGCTATAGGGAGTGTTTGTGTCCTGGTCACGCTCACTGACCATCACTCTGTCAAGCCCCATGGTACTCATGGGAAGGATTACTCAACGTGTGAGTCCACACACTCAGAGTGGTCAATTTCAATGGGAACATCTGTCTTGAGCAAAACAAAGGAACCATTGCTCAAACATATCATCGGTTTGACCATTTTCCCATAATGGCAATCTTGACTTAGATATTTAGGTTGGTGCGTTTATATTTTTGTTCAGTATATATATATATATATATATATATATATATATATATATATATATATATATATATATATATATATATATATATATATATATATATATATATATATATATATATATATATATATATATATATATATATGGCCGAGGCTCGTGAAAGAGTAAGTACACTGAACGGATCAGGACGTAACAAACAAAAAACAGGACTCTAAACACGCATGGGGTGGACAAGACGGACACAGAGGATGCATGGGGTGGACAAGTTGGACACAGGATGCATGGGGTGGACAAGATGGACACACAGGATGCATAAGATGGACAAGATGGACACAGAGGATGTATGAGATGGACAAGATGGACACAGGATGCATGGGGTGGACAAGATGGACACACAGGATGCATGGGGTGGACAAGATGGGCACAGAGGATGCATGAGATGGACAAGATGGACACAGAGGATGTATGAGATGGACAAGATGGACACAGAGGATGTATGAGATGGACAAGATGGACACAGAGGATGCATGAGATGGACAAGATGGACACAGAGGATGTATGAGATGGACAAGATGGACAGAGAGGATGCATGAGATGGACAAGATGGACACAGAGGATGTATGAGATGGACAAGATGGACACAGAGGATGCATGGGGTGGACAAGATGGACACACAGGATGCATGGGGTGGACAAGATGGGCACAGAGGATGCATGAGATGGACAAGATGGACACCGAGGATGCATGAGATGGACAAGATGGACACAGAGGATGTATGAGATGGACAAGATGGACACAGAGGATGTATGAGATGGACAAGATGGACACAGAGGATGCATGAGATGGACAAGATGGACACAGAGGATGTATGAGATGGACAAGATGGACACAGAGGATGCATGAGATGGACAAGATGGACACAGAGGATGCATGAGATGGACAAGATGGACACAGAGGATGTATGAGATGGACAAGATTGACACAGAGGATGCATGGGGTGGACAAGATGGACACACAGGATGCATGGGGTGGACAAGATGGGCACAGAGGATGCATGAGATGGACAAGATGGGTGCAGAAGAAAACTCGAAGGCGGGAACATTGGAAAGAGGAGGGATTTGTGTGGGGTTAACGAGGGTAGAAAGAAATTATAGTTTTGGATTGGAGACGATATAAGATGGTAGTGAACAGTTGTCTTGAAGACCTGTTGGGGAGAATGAGACTGAAGAGAATGTGGAAGTTGATTCCACAGGTGGGAAAAAAGAGTAATGAATGAGAGGAGATGAGCAGTGATCCTGGATTTGGGTAGTTACACCAGAAGTTGGTTGATGGTGGACCGTGTGTGCCCTGCAGAAACCTGGGGTGGGATGTGGGTTGGGGGGGCATGGAAAGAGAAGAGGGTGCAAGACCAGAAAGGAGGCAGTGGAAGACAGATAGACCACCGACCTGTCAGCGATGGCGAAGTGATTGGCCGATAGATTCAGCTTCATCGTGGGAGATGACGATGATTTTGAAGGACTTTCTTTCCACGGCGACAAGCTGAGCATGAGGTGGTGGGGGGGGGTCAGCCCATATGGGAGAGCAGTACTTCATGATGCTGGGGTTGAAGGTCTTGTCGGTGGATCGTAAGATAGTTTTTCAGGTGTGCCAAGGAACGACGTTGGATGCCCAGTCGGCTGCTGGCTTTGGAGGCCAACTTTGAAATGTGGTTTACCCAAGAAAGATCATGGCTGATATTGAGATCCAGGAGTTTGAATGACTGAACTTCCTAAAGAGGATTGTTAATAAACTAGATCGAAGAGTTTGCCAGATGATCTGTTCGGAGAAATCGAGAGAGAGAGAGAGAGTGAGAGTGTGACGATTCCAATTATTTTGATCCCCACCACCTCCTTTGATGATTTTATCTTCACCCTCAGGCAGGGGTTGACTTAGTGGTTATGGTGGCTGGCTTGGGATCCTCGGGTCCTGAGTTCAAGGCCTGTTTTCCGCTGAATTAACACCAAGTGGGGTTAACTCAGCCTGTCATCCTTAGACTCAGCCTGAACGGACAGGTTCTATGAGGACTGAAAACTGAGGACGGGAGAGTCAGATTGGAGGGTAGTGAAGAAGATGAGGTGGCTGAGAAAGAGACAGGGACAGCAAAGGAGTGCAGCGAAAACGAGGCCCCCAGTTTAGAGTGCGGATGAGTCAAAGACCTGATGGATTTTTAACGTTTTGTTTTTTAAGTCCAGTATGTACTCCATTTAAAATGACCGATGACGGATCCTTTGTTACACATCACGAGATTGTAAAACTTTCATTCTTTTTTCACTCTTTGCAGGCATTCAAAGTCGTGTTTGAGAAAGCGATAGAATGGGCAGAGCAAGCTGAGGAAGTTGTTCAGCGTGTTACCAATTTGATTGAGGAGGTGACCTTTTCTGTGTTCAACTACACGAGCCGTGGACTATTTGAACGTGACAAGCTCATCTTCACCGCACAAGTCACATTTCAGGTGAGCTCGTTGTGCTGCTTGAGTTACCCCTTGTGGAACACTTCTATCATTGGTATTTCTTCATGAACCACAATATTATTTGGAGCAATAAACAAATGGCTCCATGTTTGCTTCAAAAGGCTGAATGCCGAAACTCCTTGTTTGCTTCAAAATCTTGTGTCCGAAACCCATCGCTTTCTGTACCCACCTTACCCAGTCGCACCCAACTGTCCCTGGACTCTATGTCCTTTTCTCCCGACAAGGTGGAGAGTTTATTGTCACACCTCGACTCAGATTCTGCAACCGGTTCAGACGGCATCAGCCTGCTCTTCTCCTCTTGCTCACATATCAGATCCCGAGACATATCACGTGCTTTCAATACGGTTTGGCACCCCGCCCTGCTCACCAAACTCTCTTCCTTTGGTGTCCAACACCATCTCCACTCATGGCTCGCAGACTTTCTCTCCTGTCGCAGTCAACGTGTGGCCCTGAATGGAGTTCTTTCATCCCCTCTTCCTGTCCAGACTGGAGTTCCTCAATTCAGTGTTCTGGGCCCTGTTCTTTTTCTGGTTTTCATCAATGATCTCTCCGACTCTCTGGAAAATCCTCTTTATCTATTTGCTGATGACTCCACCCTCTGCCGTACCATCTGTCATCCCTCAGACTGGCAAGCAGCAGCTTCTTCGCTGTCTGCAGATCTGGATAAGCTGGTCCAACATGTGGAACTGGACTGGTTGCAGAATCACAAGCCGGTCCAACATGTGGAACAAGCTGCTCTTTCAATCCTGAAAAATCTCACACTCTCACTGTCTCTCCGAAAGGACCGTCTGGAAACCCCACCCCCCCCCCCGCTCCCCCATCTAAAGATAACAAAAAACAATGACCTCAACCATCGAAGATTCGGTGTTCTTCCATGATAAATGATGAGAAATTAGTTGTGTGGTGGGGAGGGGGAAGGGGGCCGAAATGGGCCACTCGAGGGTGTTCGATCGGGAGAATCTTCTTCTTCTTTCGGCTGCTCCCGTTAGGGGTCGCCACAGCGGATCATCCGTATGATCCGCATAGTGATTTGGCACATGTTTTACGCCGGATGCCCTTCCTGACGCAACCCTGGTCGCCTCTTACGACACAGGGATATGGTACACCTATTTTAACCGGGGTATACACCGGCCCAGTACACTGGTACTCATTTCGCCGACCTCGGAAGGATGACAGGCTGAGTCAACCCCGTAGTGTATTAATTAAGTGGCCCAACGGGACTTGAACTCAGGACCTTTTGGATCCCAAGCCGCTGCCCTAACCACTGCACCAAGACCAGGCTCATGTGTTCGATCGGGAGAATAAAGAGTTCATTAATTCTGCGATGATTCTTATGTTCCCAACACAGGTCCTCCTGATGAAACAGGATATCAGTGCAGCGGAACTTGATTTCCTGCTTCGGTTTCCCGCCAAAGCTGGCTTGAACTCTCCAGTTGATTTCATATCCAACCAAGGTTGGGGAGGAATCAAGGTATGTTGCACACAAAAAGGCAGCCATTCCTTATTTTGTTGCCTCGTATTTCCCCCTCCAATTTAAACTCCCTCATATTAAATTAATTAATGGTTTCTGCTCATTTGATCAATTTAGCTGCAAGTAACAATGGACCGTGGGTTTTGTGAAAAGACCATCTGGGCAACCCTCCCATCGACCTCCGTAACAATCCTCTTGAAGATTTTTCGTCTTCACTATCAGCCATGATCTTTGTTGTGCCAATCACATCTCGAAGTTGGGCTCCCAAGACCAGTTGCCAACTGTGCATCCTGCGTCATACAAAATCTTTCCCTGGCACACCTGAACTTTTATCTACCGAAAAGGCTTCTCATCTGCAGCTTGATGGAGCACTGCCCTCCCCTCTGGGCTGGCTCCCCTGCCTCAGGTCTTGCTCAGCCTGATGCCTGTGACATCAAGGCCCTCAAGATCATTGGAATCTCCTGCGATGAAGCTGAGTCTCTGGACCTATCACTTCGCTATCACAGACAGGTCGGTGGTCTCTCTGTCTGACACCGCCTCCTTTTTGCTCTTGCTCCCTCTGCCGTTTCTGTGCTCTGATTTGCTGTCAGTCTCCATATTTGCTGTCTCCTTGATTCCCACAGCGATTGTCATACTTTGATCAACATGATGTTTATTCATTCCATCATGTCTCGAACAACAGCCGAAGAGATCTGTACTTTGGTCAGAGGAGCCAAACAGGGCAGATGAGGAACTACTGATCAGATTGGATGTAAAGTTGGTCTCTACCATGTCCAGAAAGGGAGGACACAACATGTGCACAAATTGGGAAGGCCACAAATTGTCTGAAAATTGTCTGAAAATTGTCTGAAGCGGGGGAATGAACTCTCAAGGTAAACTGTGATTCACCACCAAGGGTGAGGTCTCCACTGTTGATGGAAAAGCAGAAGAGTCAGAATTAAGAGTCAGGGCCAGTTCAGAGAGGAACGTTTCTGCTCAACACACAATGTCTGGAGAAGAGACAACAACTTGAATGAAGAGATTGGTGATGTGAGACCAGATTCCTCAAATGTGAGAGGTCCATCCTGTTAAGGTATGGGGAGGAATAAGAGCTGAAATGGTGTGAAGGGGGGAAGGTGGTGAGGGGTTGTTGGTGAGAGAGATGCAGTGGCTGTTTCATATCGGGCAGGTTAACCGCCATGTGGTTACACTCACTGAAAGTCAGATTCCAATTCAGATCGCATCCCAATCTCAGAAATATGGAGGCACACATTGTGGAAGAGACCAATAATGATGGAGCAACTGGAAGATTCAGCTGTGGGTGGCAAAGAATAGGAAATACTTGAACACAAGGCAGGGGTAAGGAAATGGGGAAAGTATAGAGAAAGGAAATGATATTTTTAATCTCATTTGAATCTCTCTTAGCAGCAACCGCTCGTTGGACACAAAGTCCGACCAGCGACAGCCAAGGATTCTCCGAAGAGACCTGGTACCAAAGGAATTAAGTCTCCATCTAAGATCCTTGATCATAGTCCAAGTCTCACATCCACAGAGCAAGACTGGAAGCACCAAGGACCCGAAGACTTGGACTTTCGTCCGGCCACACCCCATGATCCAGTGAATCCATGACTCCTCAGGCCCGACCCAGACGTCTGTTGACCTCTGGCTCACAGCCAGCAAAGGGGGGGGGGGGAGGGGGGACCAACTCCATATTAATGGCCATGATTTTGGAATGAGATGTTGGACAAGCAGGTGTCCACATACGAATATGGCCACGTGGTGTATTTCACACTTGTACGGCCCCACGTTCAATAAGTGTTATTTTTCACTGTTGTTGCACCTTTTCCTTTCAATAGAAGCAGCTGTCATTGTGATAGTGTTAATTATTGTTTAATGGGATGAGCGTGTAAAATTAGTGCTCGAATGGCAAACAGACGAGCTTTACCTGCTTGACAGTGAGGGCCTTGTTTCGATCGATCATGTAATTGCAATCCCTGGAGAAGCTCCAACGTGCCTCCAGGCTCTCTGTGACATGGAGGAGTTCAAGAATCTAGACGGAGACATCGAGGGTTCAGCGAAACGCTGGAAATCGTTCGTGGAAGCAGAGGCAGCTGAAAAGACGACATTTCCCCAGGAATGGAGGAATAAATCAGCGTTACAGAAATTGTGCATGATGCGATGCCTCCGTCCCGACCGGATGACTTACGCCGTCTGGTAAGACTTTCGATCGTGAACTTCTGCTGAGGATTTTTTTCTTTTTGCAGAGATTTTCATCCAATCAGCGTTATCCTTGTTGAGAAAGGGATTTGACCGATGTCGGTGCAAACAATTTTATTTGGAGAGAAAACTTTCAGACGTCTTGAAGTCGTCTCTACTTGAAGCATTTCGTTCAACCGTTGTTACTTTTTCTTTTACCCCGTCCCAGGAACTTCATTGAAGAAAAGCTCGGAACGTGTTACGTCGAAGGCCGTAGCCTGGACTTTGCGAAATCATACCAAGAGAGTGGCCCGGCAACGCCCGTTTTCTTCATCCTCTCTCCCGGTGTTGACCCTCTCAAGGACGTCGAGGCTTTGGGTGTGTTGGCGTTCTGCGATGCGAGCAGAGTACCCGCCCCGTGGGCACTCTTGTTCCAAGCATGCGACATAACTTTATTTGGGCGGTGTATAGGTAACTGACAGCTGGGTTATGTGCATGAAGCAAAAACATCTCCACTGCGCTGGAAATCGTGGAGACTTGTAATACCCTCTCTCACCGGGAGTGGCGCTACACGATACAAACACATTTACATAGATAATTTGTTTCTCTCCCTTCCCCTACCCCCCCCCCCCAAGAGCACCAGCAAATGTAAAATCACCCCCACTACATTAATTGGGGTCATGCTGATCCTATTTAGGAAACAATAAAGAAGATACAGCTTGGAACTGGAGAGACGCGATCGGAGATCGCTGATGGTTCCCGGTGTAGCCAACTCATAACATCAGCCAATTGAAATTTTCCTCATAATGGAAAAAAAATATATAAAAAACCCGGAAAAATTAAACAATTTAAAATTTTAAAATGATTTAAAATTTGGGGGGGAAAAAAATTGAAAATTTAAAAGATATATTATAAAATGAAAATACCCATATAAAACACTGTGCGTTTGTGTATTTGTCTGTCCGCTTTCGTAAGGACGATTTAAGAAGGGTTGTTGAGGGCAATCGTTTAACACGACGGTGTGTTCACTTCAGTCTATTTTTCAGGATTAAAAATAAACTCCAAAAACATTTCTCAAAGAAGAGTAATTACGTCTCTTCTATCGGAAGTGTAGACGGTGTCGAGCAAACCGAGCCTCAAGGGCGGTGTACAGAAGCATTTTTTAAAATAACAATAAATACAAGGCGCAGGGAAGTGAAGTTCACTGCACGTGTCGCGTCACATAGGCAGAGTTAAACGAGTTGAATCCTTGGGATGTCGAATAAATAAAGAACATTTTTGCGCACCTGACGCTCGGCCGAGGGTTCAGGCTTCGGCACGCTCAATGAGGCTGTACCCTCGGAATGAAAGGTCCCAGAAGATAAAGTATATGATCACATTTGTTCACGTGGTGTTTTAAAATAACGCTTCTTGCTACGAAACATCAGATCTTCCAGTGTGTTTGAATATTTTGAATAAAGCAATTACAACCCGTCGTTTTTGACTGTTTTTATACGAGTATGAAACAATTGAAAAAATTTTATCATCTAACTTTTTATCCGCGTCTCGCGGAGCGAACGTTGGCTCTAAGAGAGCTCCGCGTTGTTCTTCTTGTTGTTGTTCTTCTTCTTGTTCTTCTGGTGAAGACAAAACCTTTACGACTCGGTTCTTTTATATACAGGATCCGGATCTCCTTCAAACTAAACATCTGTACACATCCTCGCATTGAGGGTGCCTTTTGAGAGCGTCTATCATGAACTTTTAAATATATTCGGACATTTGCTTTAAAGTTTCGAAAACTTCACGTTACTATTTCAGGATTATTCCATTTAATGTATTGTAATTTCGTAAATACATTATTTATTTCGTAAATACACTATATTTCGTAAATACATTATTTATTTCGTAAATACACTATTTATTTCGTAAATACACTATTTATTTCGTAAATACACTATATTTCGTAAATACACTATTTATTTCGTAAATACACTATTTATTTCGTAAATACGTAAATACACTATGGCGGGTCTCGCTATTGGCTTAATCAAGGCACGTGACGAAATATCGGAAGTTGTTGTTGTTGTTGTTTTTTTCTTCTTCTTCCTCTTCTTGTTCTTGTTCTTCTGGTGAAGACAAAACCTTGAGAACGCGGCTCTTGGACACATTTGTCCTTGTTTTAAAAAGGGAACTTGAAAGAAATTAAATAATTGAAAAATAAATAACTCAAAATTGAAGAAACAAAAAAACAACAAAAACCACTGACAATGGGAAAATTATTTATTTAAAAATTAAATAATGGGGAAAACATTCATTCCGAAAGTGGGACACCACACCGACAATAAACGCTTAATCCCTCCCTCCCTTCAGGGAACCATAATAAATAGACCTGCCGACGTCACAAACAATTCTGTTCATTTATTCACATACGTGTTCGTCACGTGACACTTGTTTGAAAACCCTCACCTCCTTCAAAACGTCACATGCTTCGTCACCTTTACTGTCCATGCTCATTGAGACACCTGAAGTTACTCTGTTAACCTCATCATTGCCCGACCCTGGGGTTGTGAAACTGAACCCTCACCCGCTTTGTTCTGCATCTCTGGAAGGTTTTCTCTCCGACTGTGACATGGTGGACGTTTACAAATCCGTTCATCTCATATTTTGTTTGAAATGGCACTGCACCTTCCGGATAATCATCACAACCATTGTCATTTAATTTTTTGGCGTTTAGCTGTGTCTGTTTGAATCCAGCAACAACATCGTGTTTGGTGCATTCTGTGCATTCTGCATGTGTTGTGAAAGTCCTGCGAAGTGGAAGGAGGTTGTTTTCACCCCTGTCTGTCCGTTTGTTTGTCTGTCTGTCTGTCTGTCTGTCTGTCTGTGAGCAGGATATCTCAAAAAGTTGTGGACGGATTCGGACGAAACTCAGTGGATGCGTTGGGCGTGTGACGAGGACGAATCGATTCACTTTCGGTGAAGAACCGGACACAGGATCGGACCACCAGAATTATTTAATTTTTTAAGTGATTATTCATCATTGAGAGATCGGGCCAAAGACGTTATCCATCCATCCAATGGGAGCACACTCTGTGCAGAGCATATCGGTGCTGCCGAAGCACGCTCCTGGGTGGCTGGGCACAATCCTGGACCGGTCACCACTCTGACACAGGACAATTGAATGGCTCAATCATCCCAGCAAGCTGGTACTCACTTTGCCGACCTCAGAAGGATGACGGGCTGAGTTAACCACACCTGGTATTAATTGAACAGCTGAGCAGGACTTGAACTCAGGAGCCTAGGATCCCAAACCCGCCACCCAAACTATTAAACGAACACCGGGAATAAAATCGAGATATAACAAGATACTTCAAACATTTATTGGACTCGGAATGTTCTACAGGATCAAGCGTTGAGTGGCGGAGGTGTGCGCTCCACCGAGTGCCCTTCTCGTTTCATCTGATGTCGACGCGGCCCTGTATCACTCTGTGGATATCTTCATTCGTTTCCTGTTGAGATGTCACGGAGAACGTGTCCCAGCCGCACTGATATATCTTTACAATCACCTTCCTGATTCTTCTGTCCTCTTCCTTTGACTCCTCTTCCCTCCACTTTTTGTCCCCCGCCCCTCCGACAAGGTCTGAGACTGGGGATATTAACATGATCTCCGTCCGTCCGTCCGTCTGACCGACCAACCGATCGTCCGTCCATGTACTGCAGCATCCGCGATATTTCAGACACTGTTGAGAATTTCGCTTTCATCTTAAAGATATCTATTTCTCGTGACATCATCGCAACCTCATTTGATCACGGCGATGATTGTCTGGATTGTGTTGCCATGGCAACCGTCTCAGCAACTTAACTTGTGCACGCGATATTTCAAAAACCGCTCAAGATTTATCTTTCCACACCAGACACATCGATTCCTCACACCACTCAGAAGGCGGCGGACATGGAGCATCAGTTCCTTGTTCCTTATTCATTGTGTCCTCTGGCTTGAGTTGGCCTGCTTGTTCAACACAGCCAGCTGCACGCCACTGAAGTGAGTGTCAGTGTTCCCAGGTCACGTTGACTGTGCTGCTGGTTTCTCTCATTTGTTCGTCTGGCTTATTGCGATCCGTCATGCACAACTCTGAAATCGCAGTGACGTCATACATTTATTTGAGACTGCACCTACCGACATGTGACTTGTTTTTAAGTTTTAATTTTTCTTGTCTTGCTTTTGCGAATCAACTCTTGCCAATGTTGCTTGGGATTATAAAATGTAAGTAATTCTATATGTCATCCATTCAGGAAGGAAGCTCGGTTTCACATTTGATAATGGCAACTTCCACAACGTGTCACTGGGTCAGGGTCAAGAGGTCGTAGCTGAGCAAGCACTGGATGTGGCAGCACAAGATGGACACTGGGTCATCCTGCAGGTGTTTTGTGCGATCGTATATCACGATCATTAAATCACAATGATTTGAATCAGCAGGGAGGAGATGGAGGGAATCGTATTCAGGAATATTTTCTGTCGTTCCTGAGATTTGTTGAACCTCAGATGTCAGTGTGGTTTTGATGATCCTCACATGTCAGTGTGGTTTTGATGATCCTCACATGTCAGTGTGGTTTTGATGATCCTCAGATGTCAGTGTGGTTTTGATGATCCTCAGGTGTCAGTGTGGTTTTGATGGTCCTCAGATGTCAGTGTGGTTTTGATGATCCTCAGGTTTCAGTGTGGTTTTGATGGTCCTCAGATGTCAGTGTGGTTTTGATGATCCTCAGATGTCAGTGTGGTTTTGATGATCCTCAGCTGTCAGTGTGGTTTTGATGGTCCTCAGATGTCAGTGTGGTTTTGATGATCCTCAGATGTCAGTGTGGTTTTGATGATCCTCAGATGTCAGTGTGGTTTTGATGATCCTCAGGTTTCAGTGTGGTTTTGATGATCCTCAGATGTCAGTGTGGTTTGATGATCCTCAGGTGTCAGTGTGGTTTTGATGGTCCTCAGATGTCAGTGTGGTTTTGATGATCCTCAGATGTCAGTGTGGTTTTGATTATCCTCAGATGTCAGTGTGGTTTTGATGACCCTCAGATGTCAGTGTGGTTTTGATGATCCTCAGGTGTCAGTGTGGTTTTGATGGTCCTCAGATGTCAATGTGGTTTTGATGATCCTCAGATATCAGTGTGGTTTTGATGATCCTCAGGTTTCAGTGTGGTTTTGATGGTCCTCAGATGTCAGTGTTGTTTTGATGATCCTCAGATGTCAGTGTGGTTTGATGATCCTCAGGTGTCAGTGTGGTTTTGATGGTCCGCAGATGTCAGTGTGGTTTTGATGATCCTCAGATGTCAGGGTAGTTTTGATGATCCTCAGATGTCAGTGTGGTTTTGATGATCCTCAGATGTCAGTGTGGTTTTGATGATCCTCAGATATCAGGGTAGTTTTGATGATCCTCAGATGTCAGTGTGGTTTTGATGATCCTCAGATGTCATTGTGGTTTTGATGATCCTCAGATGTCATTGTGGTTTTGATGATCCTCAGATGTCATTGTGGTTTTGATGATCCTCAGATGTCATTGTGGTTTTGATGATCCTCAGGTGTCAGTGTGGTTTTGATGATCCTCAGGTGACAGTGTGGTTTTGATGGTCCTCAGATATCAGTGTGGTTTTGATGGTCCTCAGATGTCAATGTGGTTTTGATGATCCTCAGATGTCAGTGTGGTTTTGATGATCCTCAGATGTCATTGTGGTTTTGATGGTCCTCAGATATCAGTGTGGTTTTGATGGTCCTCAGATATCAGTGTGGTTTTGATGACCTCAGATGTCATTGTGGTTTTGATGATTCTCAGATGTCATTGTGGTTTTGATGATCCTCAGATGTCATTGTGGTTTTGATGATCCTCTGATGTCAGTGTGGTTTTGATGGTTCTCAGATTTCAGTGTGGTTTTGATGGTCCTCAGATGTCAGTGTGGTTTTGATGGTCCTCAGATATGTCAGTGTGGTTTTGATGGTTCTCAGATTTCAGTGTGGTTTTGATGGTCCTCAGGTGTCAGTGTCGTTTTGATGGTTCTCAGATGTATCTCTCCCAATCCTTCACTTGGTGTGTCATTCAATCTACCTTTGTGACCTCAAACTCCAACACTCAATCTGGACATGGGAGGGACTCCCCCATGGGGAATAATTTATTGGCAACTCTGACGTCATAGGTCACATGGTATGGCAGCTCAATTGGATTAAAGGGAAAAATTTGGAAATCATTTTCTCCGAACCGGCTAAACGAAAGAAATTTAAACTTTGCAAATGTCGTATCTCCCCATGGGGTATACAGTGTGATAACAGTGACGTCATTGGTGAAGTGGTATTCCAGCCACAATTGGTTGAATCGAAATCCTTTTCCGGAAAATCTGAAACTTCATATATCTGATCTATGACCCTCCGTGAGTGACGATTAAACTTATGACGTCATAGGTCACATGGTATGTCAACCACGTTATGTTGAAGGAAAAAATTTGGACATCATTTTCCCCAAAACCTCTAAATTGGAAAAATTGAAACTTGGCATTCGTCATCAACTCCCCATTGGGGGTATACAGAGTGATAATGATGAAGTCATCGGTGAAGTGGTATTCCAGCCACAATTGGTTGAATCGAAATCTTTATCCGAAAAATCTGAAACTCCATATACCTGATCTGTGACCAGATGTGAGTGAAGAATTAAATTGATCACACATTATGAATAATTTGTCTGTCCATTAGGTATACATCATACATGTCACTATCTATTAATATCTTGCGTCGTTTATGTTTCCGAGTTAATTCCTGCATTTGATAAATATCTGTGCATAAAGCTGTTCTTCTCAACCATTGCCACCACAAAACTGTGCACAAAGCCATTGTGTCGTGAATGGAGCATGTGATGGATTAAAACCTGTGATTGGTGTGATGTGGGTAGAACATCCACTTGGTGTCAAAATGGCTGCCTTTGCTGGACAAGAAGGTGGAGAAATACAGCTTTGGTTCTCACGGATCCTTTCGTGTGTACATGAGCGCTGAACCAGCACCTTCACCCGAACATCACATCATGCCTCAGGGATTGCTTGAGAACTCCATCAAGATAACCAACGAGCCTCCCACGGGCATGTGTGCCAACCTGCACAAAGCCCTCAACTTGTTCAACCAGGTGTTGTCACGTGATTGGTGTTCCCCTTTTCTCATCTTTCTTACCCGCTGATGAAAATTTACCTCCACCACCGAAGGTGGCCGGAGGTCATATTTTCACCCCCTGTCTGTCTGTTTCTGTTTGTCTGTCTGTCTGCCAAAAATGATTCATAGCATGATATCTCATGGATTATGACGAAACGAGGTGGATGAGTTGGTTTGGTAACAGTAACAAGCCGATTCGATTTTGGTTCAGGTCCACGTTCAGATCCGGCTTATCGGTGGGATCGAGGTACGCGCTCCACCGAGTGCTGTTCCAAGTTACTTTTTGTTTTCAGGTTTTATCCACCAATTAACATACTAAAGATACATTCCATCCGCAATTCTTGGATAAATTTAACTATTTAAATTATTATTATTATTTTAATCTATTTACAAAGTGTGAAGAAATGGACTCGTTATCCAAGTTAAATCTGACAACCTTTTTCAAACAAATATGAGCGACAACAAACGAAGGGTTCCACGTCAGATTTTAACCTGTAATCATGAATGGCTGTCTGGGTATGGTGGGAGACGTCACGTGTCCCATTCCAAGTTCTGTTCTTCATCTTCTCCAGTGTGAGGCCGATGGAGCTCACTTCCCCTTTCTCTTCCATGAGTTTTGATCGTGTACAGGACTGCGTCGAAAAATCATCGGAAGGCAAACTTAAGGACAAGACGAGGATGCCAAGAGTCAAGAAGAGATTCGATTAACTTGGTGGGATTATGGTTTTAAGAAAATTTCCTTTTTAATCTCTGGACATGAAAAAAAAACATTTAAAAACCTCCAATAACCGGTCAAAAAAGAAAAAAAAATCTGACATTTAAACCCTTTTTCTTTTACGATGGACCAACTTTATGTTTTTCTTGCAACCAGGAAGTCAATCAGACCTCTAGATAATGATCCTGGCAAGGATTCAACAAGGAAGTTTGCAAAAGTATGTTTGGTTTATATTCCTGAGAAGACTTTAGGAAACCTCCACATTTAACGATCACGAATCCGTCTGTTGCAGAGTTTCTTGGGAGATTTTGTTCGTTTCACCATTACCCAGTTGTGCGGAAGACGTCTGGCATATTTCTCGCCGCGCCGTACTCGCACACGTTTTCATGGAGCTCATGGACGCGGAAGTGCGTGTATCAGTCATTCGTGCCTGTGGACCTCACTGTACGACTTGCACGACCTGGCAGAAGTCACCGTCGAGTGAAATGACCTTGCCTGCGAACGTCAAAACCTCCTGCGTCGCTTCTCACAACGTCCGTCCGTCCGGCCCAGTGCCTCTAGCATACACCGACGCGTCGTCAGTGCCTCGTCCCACACAATGAGGGCAGCCTGCTGGATAAGTGCGGCAAACATGTTTATGGCGAGCTTGGTCGGGCTGAATCCACTTTCATCATCCAAAATTGCTCATCCCTTAATTTGGACGGCGTATTGGCAACAGACCGCTGTTTCCATCGCTCTCGGAAATGTTAAATAACTTGGGTTACATTATGGACGATCAATGACTGGTTTGAAGCAAAAACACATGACGTGGCCACTGCTTGGTGTGCAGATGTAATATGTGGTGGTTACATCGATCGGATCCGATTGCGCTTGCACCTGAAGCCTGAGGCCTAAAGCTTGTGGCCTACATGCCTGAAGCCTGAGGCCGAGAGCTCGTGGCCTGAAGCCTGAGGCCTAAAGCTCATGGCCTTCATGCCTGAAGCCTGAGGCCTAAAGCTCGTGGCCTACATGCCTGAGGCCTAAAGCTCGTGGCCTTCATGCCTGAAGCCTGAGGCCTAAAGCTCGTGGCCTACATGCTGAAGCCTGAGGCCTAAAGCTCGTGGCCTACATGCCTGAAGCCTGATGCCTAAAGCTCGTGGCCTGCATGCCTGAAGCTTGAGGCTCGTCGCCTTCACAATGGACGTGATCTGTAGACACTTGATCATTTCAACACTCGTTTCGGTCGTTTAAACTGAACGGGAAAGTTATCGGCCATGGCGACGGTGAACGTGAGACTTCCGAAGACGTCTTCAGACTCACCAGAGAAAGAAAATGGCGGACGGATGATTTTTTTTTCCGGCTCACAATCGAGGGTGTGGTCAGACTAGCCGTCCAACCAATGGGTGTTGAGCACGAGGCTTCAGATGCACGCACACAGCTTCATGACGTTTTAACGCCGTCCTGGTTGTTTCATAGAGAGTTAATGTTATCAGAACATGTCGATTCCCTCTAATTTTCGGTTTCGGACGCGAGCACGCGGCTGTGTGACGATGGATGTGTATGTGCTGTGACCTCGCAGGACACCCTGGAGATGTGCTCCAAGGAGAACGAGTTCAAAGCGGTGCTTTTTGCCCTCTGCTACTTCCACGCCGTCGTGGCGGAACGGCGCAAGTTCGGCGCACAGGGCTGGAACCGCAGCTACCCCTTCAGCAACGGAGACCTGACCATTTCGGTCAACATCCTGCACAACTACCTGGAGAACAATACGAAGGTTGTCGCGTTTTTACAGTCGGACAATACGAGTGTGCACTTTGTGATCAAGGTAAATGTCGCTCAAAAACGATGCACGGTGCCGGGTAAACGACTTTCGGCGAACGTTGTGCTCGCTTCCCAGGTGCCTTGGGATGACCTGCGCTATTTGTTTGGGGAAATAATGTACGGCGGACACATCACCGATGACCGAGACCGGCGCTTGTGCAAAACGTACCTCGAAGAGTTCGTGCGGACCGAGATGCTTGACGGAGAATCGTTACTCGCTCCTGGGTTCCCCGTACCTCCAAACTCCGACTACAAGGCACGTTTGGTTGAACTCGTCTCACCTTTGTCAGGTTCAAATAAATTGCAGAAAATGATTTAAATTTTTTATTTATTTTATTATTATTTTTAAAGATCTTGAGATAATTCAATTTTTTTTAAGAGAATGTTTGAGCAGAGGGTTCCAGAGAGGAAGAGATTTCGCTGACGGTGACGTGGTTGAGCATTTTCACAAAACTCCGACAAGCAGAGAGACGGAGTCGGTTGGAAACACAGTAACGATGCTCACGACGAGGATTCTTCTTCCTTTGGAGTCCGTTCTTCCAGCCAGGATTTTCCGATCTCGGTATCCCAGATAATTGGAAAATGAGCTTGACCACGGTGTTTGTTTCACGTAACGCAGACACATCCAAAGAAGGTGTTACATCGCTCTTTATCCTTTACTCAAATTCGTCGACCGATGTGTGTGTGTGTGTGTGTGTGTGTGTGTGTGTGTGTGTGTGTGTGTGTGTGTGTGTGTGTGTGTGTGTGTGTGTGTGTGTGTGTGTGTGTGTGTGTGTGTGTGTGTGTGTGTGTGTGTGTGTGTGTGTGTGTGAGTTTGTGTGTGTATGTGTGTGTCGCGCTACTCCTCCGACTGCTCTGTGACAATTACATCCATACCTGCTGCATCGGATCAGCATGAACCCAATTGGTGCACAGGGGTGTTTTTATCTTTGCTTGTGGTCTTGGAGAGAGAAAGGAGGAGGGGAGGGAGCAAATTGTCCATGTGAACGTGTATCATGTGGCGCCACCTCCAGGTGGGAGAGGGTATTACAAGTCTCCAGTATTCTTGTCCCCCACGTTTTCCAGTGCTGTGAGGTGTTTTTAATTCGAAGCAATAAGTATTTTTTGGCTTCGTGCACGTAATGCGCATGCTAATTTGTTTGTTTTTGCATTTTTGGGGAGCGATTGAGACAGCTGCCAGTTGCCTATACACCGCCCAAATGAAGGCACGTGTCAGAAGAACGCGTTGCACGCTTGGAACAAGATCGCCCGTCGGGCAGGTACTCCGCTCGTGTGTTATAAAAGTCTTTTCGACCCAAGAACCATGACAGACACCGGTTGCCTCTCACGTGTGAGCATGACAAAACAAAAAAGGTTTTCTTTACAGGAGGCTTTGCATTATTTATGTTCCAGCAGATCCTTGGCCAGAAAGAGTGAAATCCTTTGATTCCATGACGACCGGGGTTTTGTACGTTCATTCTGACCGTCTCGAGGATTCCATCCAAGCTTCTGGAGATACCGTGGGTTAAGGCTGTCACGTCTTTCTTGTCATTGATTTGTGAAAACGTCAAAGATTTTTCAGACGCAGGACGTTTCGGCGCTCGGGACACATTCTTGCCGGGCCGTCAGTTCAGAGTTCAAATCCTTCCGCACGGAAGGCACCGAAAGGACAGAATCTCAAAGATTGCCATTTGTGGTTATTTTGTTACGTTTGCTGTTATTCACCGTTTACATTATTATTACTTAATGAACCATTTACTCAGGGATTGTAGCATCAGTTATGTTGTGTATAAACAACTTGCATTGGCACGGCTTGGAACAATGGGGAACATCTGATGGAGATAATGCACCAGGGAAGCAACCCATGTATTGTATTGTATTATCTGTGTAATAACAGCAATAATCCGTGTGATACCAATAATTTCGCTTTGTGCAAGCTGCATCGTTAGCTCGGTGAGCATGAGGAACGTTCAGGACCAAGTTATCGATGTCTTGATCTCTCGTGCGTTGTCGGTGATGATGAAGAACGTACAGTTTTGTCATTTCTGATTTCCCAGGGGTACCACGACTACGTGAGTGAGAATTTGCCCCCCGAAAGCCCCCAACTCTACGGGCTTCACTCCAATGCCGAGATCGGTTTTCTGACCGTGACCTCCAGCAAACTCTTCCGCACACTCCTCGAGCTGCAGCCGAGACAGGCCGAGGGTGGAGGTTCAGGAGATATTTCTCGACAGGAAAAGGCACACTTTCACCTCACTCACTCACTCACTCACTCACTCACTCACTCACATGCAGGCACTCACTCTTATTTTTCTTTTTTTTAAGAAAGAGTAACAAATAATTTCTTGCCAAACCAGCTCATACAATCTTCATTTGCTTCAAGGTTCACAAAAGCCTGTTATTTAAAAATATGTAAAATATGGATACAAACAAACACGACATAATGGTGACCGAAGCTTTTCGTGCTGCACTCTTCAGGGTAAAAATCGCAGCAAGTGAAGGAGGACGTGAAGGCGCGTGCTTTATACGCAGGTCTCAATTAGGTCGATGCCGATTGGTTCATCCGTAATGACGTCACGGTTAATCCGAACGTCACGGTTCAACCGTAATGGACCTTCGGGGAAACCCATCCCCCCTCTCTCCAGGATGCGGTTGCAAACGTCAATCATCGACGAACTCTGCTCCAGCCAATGGGAGCTCGAGGTGAAGATGATGAGCCGAACAATGGGCGTTCGGATTAACCGTGACGTCATTACGGTTGTACCAATCAGCGTCTACCTTATTAAGACTTTGTATAAAGCACGCGCCTTCACTTCCTCCTTCACTTGCTGCGATTTTTACCCTGAAGAGTGCAGCACGAAAAGCTTCGGTCACCATTATGTCGTGTTTGTTTGTATCTATATCAAAGTTCTGTCGTTCCAAACATCTGTTTAAAATATATATATATATAAATATATATATATATATATATATATATATATATATATATATATATATATATATATATATATATATACACACACACACACACACACACACACACACACACACACACACACACACACACACACACACACACACACACACACACACACACACACACACACACACAGAGAAAATGTGCCACTCACCTCCAAACACGAACATGATCTTAACACTGGGTCCTCGTCTCGCGCAGGTGAATGCCACGCTGGACGAAGTGTTGCAGAAACTTCCCGAGCCTTTCAACTTGGCCGAGTTGATGAGCAAGGCAGAGAAGCGAACTCCTTTCGTGGTCGTCGCCTATCAGGAATGTGAGCGCGTGAACCTGCTCACGAGAGAGATCCGAAGGTCACTGCAAGAACTGAAACTCGGCCTCAAGGTGCACGTGCCCTCGTTCGAACAGGACGGACGGTACTCTGCTCACATATCTCTCGCGACTCCGTGAAGAAGGCCCATGATCCGTGCAGCAGTGGTTGGTGCAGCCATGGTCCCATTTGAGGGAACTCCACAACACGTGGATCTTGCAATTCCGGATTTTTTTTTGGGTAGGAATGTCGAAACTAAGTGTGACGTGTCCAATTTGGATCTCAGAAATCGAATGTTTTGTCCCCATTTCTTCGACGCCAAGGAAGCGGACAATTTGAATCTGATCTTTTTTGTTCAAAAGTATTCGTCATCACATCCTGCTGGCACATGGGTTTTCAAAAACACGATCATCATCATTATCTGTGGTCGTTGTGGCCTTGTGTTGAGGAAACCGGACTGGCATCCCGGACGGGTTCAAAAGTTCAGGAATTTACACTGAAAATGACTTGAGAACAATGGGCTGACCGAACCGGCACATCCCCCCCCTCCCTCCCCAAGTGTTCAAAGTCAACCAAAAAAGGTCGCATTTAATTTCCTTTGGTCTGAGAGGGGTCTGCCAATCGTGAACGGACAATATTGAATAACGAAATATGATGTTGAACAATACAAATGTGCAAACGTGACGTAACAATGATTATCAACTGAGATTCATCGCTGTGTGCAACCAAGGTGCACCAAACAATGGTGGTTTTGTCCCCTCTGACCTTATTCCTCTGAATTCTGAACATCCTCAGGGTGATCTAACCATCTGCATCCTCTGCATCCTCAGGGTGAACTAACCATCACAACGGACATTGAGGAGTTGGAAACGGCCATCTTTTTTGACGCCGTGCCTGCGGCATGGACTCGCCGGGCCTATCCCTCCATGTTCAGCCTTTCTGTTTGGTACTCAGACCTGCTACTTCGCATACGGGTATGAGTTCACCAACACACATATTACATGAAGGAAGGATCAAAACGGACAAACAAACAATCAAACGTTGACACATGATCACCTGGTCTCGTTTGTGTTTTTTATGCTCTCTTTTCATCTCTGGCTCACGGTTAAGGTGGCTGGCTTAAGATCTTAAGGTCTTGAGTTCGATGGATACCCTGTTTTTCCGTTGAAATAACACCAGGTAGGTTGACTCAGTCTGTCATCCTTCTGAGGTCGGTGAAATGAGCACCGGCGTGCTGCTCACAGGGGGCACTGCATCAGCGGCACAGCCACGCCTCCATAAGATGATGAAGCCAAGCAGCCACAGGCTGCATGCGAAACAACAGCAACAACAACAGCATCTCTGGCTCTCAATTTCTCTTCCACTTTATGTGGAATCAAACAGAAGACCAAGAAAGAACATGAGGAAGAAGAACTTTGACGATTTTTTTTCTTTACTACCTCTTCCATGAGCCTCGACTCTGCCCACAAACAAAAAGCACAGCAAGCCAGAGAGTTCCGAGCACACCTTACCCCACGCAGCCTTGAGGAAAAGGACATGGGGAGGGTCTTCTCAGCTCTTGGTTTGTGTTTCCGAGCACGATGTATATGTACTCCCCGACGAGGTGCCATTTTTGCCTGAATCTCGATGCACCCCAACACTGAGGGAGCGACAGGTGCATGTGATTGGTCGAGGTGACGTACGAGTTTATCCAATGGAGTGCTGCCAAACAGAAGGGGGGTTTTGAAGTGCCAAGAAGGAGATTTTGTGTTCTACAGTTTTCAAGGAAATAATTAATTTGTAGAAAAAGGAAGTTTCCCGTTGTTGACGCACCGTCTTTTACACCACCTTATTGAACACGTCACACTCGTGATTTGTACCTGTTGTTTGTGTCCTTTATGATGTCACTCAAAACATGAATTTTCCTGTTCGGAATGATCTTCAATCTTGACTGCCAGGACAGGAAGACAGATTTAAAAAAAAACAAAAAAAGAAAACATTAATTACCTTCATCTGCGCATCGGAAAGAGATTCCGTACAATTTGCCAAATCCAGAGCCAAAGGACCGCGAAGCTGCAGGTTTGTGTTCCGATTCGTGTTCAAAATATCTCATTCAAATGAAATTGAGTAGTCCCTCGATCGTACACTGACGTCTGCACACAGACAGACGGACGGACAAACAGATATAAATAAAAACAAAAGTTGATATAATAATTTTGTTTTGTGCGTGTATCGTGTTGGCAGGAGCTGGAGGGCTGGACCGCCGATTTTATCCTCCCGAATACCGTGTGGCTTGGTGGGTTGTTCAACCCTCAATCGTTCCTCACTGCCATCATGCAGGCGACCGCACGTCGCAACAAGTGGCCGCTTGACTCCATGGTCTTGGCTGTGGAAGTGACAACAAAGAACCGAGAGGACGTAACAAGTCCCCGCCAGGACGAGGCCTATATTCATGGACTTTTCATGGAAGGTGTGTCCTTGACCCTCCGACACAACTCCTAAACCTTACGCATCCTGGTCAGGTAACACTACTGGTGTGATACATTCAGCCTTCGGCACGATTTCCTGATATGACTTGACTGTCCAGAAATCATCATGTAGTATCCGAAAGTGGAATTTACAAAATATCTTTGTCTTATCCTCATTGTACATTTACTGGCTGAGTTCAATTCCAAACCTCACAATAAACGGTCAACCTGATGCTTCGCAGGCGGGGAATTGATTGCATCGATGAGTGTGCTGTCCATCTGGTGGGACGATAAACTGAGGACTCGTCGAACAGAATAGTCCGAGAGACTTCAAAGATTCCATGACATATTTTGCGAAGAAACTGATTCCTTTTTAACCTGCCTCCCCTCTTCCCACCACCTCAAATCTTATCACACCTCCCCTCTTACCACCCCCTCGTATCTCATCACACCTCCCCCTCTTCCCACCACCTCAAATCTTATCACACATTCCCTCTTACCACCCCTCGTATCTCATCACACCTCCTCCTCTTCCCACCACCTCAAATCTTATCACAACTCCCCTCTTACACACCCCCTCATATCTCATCACACCTTCCCCTATTCCCACCACTCAAAATTCATCACACCTCCCCCTCTTCCCACCCTCTCAAATCACATCACACCTCCATCTCTTCCCACCCCCTCGTATCTCATCACACCTCCTCCTCTTACCACCCCCTCAAAGTTCATCACACCTCCCTCTGTTCCCTCCCCTCTTCCCACCCCCTCAAAATTCATCACACCTCCCCTCTTCCCAACCTCTCAAATCTCATCACACCTCCTCCTCTTTCCACCTCTTCAAATGTTATCACAATTCCCCTCTTACCAACCCCTCATATCTCATCACACCTCCCCCTCTTCCCACCACCTCAAATCTTATCACAATTCCCCTCTTACCAACCCTCGTATCTCATCACACCTCCTCTTCCCACCTCTCAAAATTCATCACACCTCCCTCTCTTCCCATCCTCTCAAATCTCATCACACCTCCTCCTCTTCCCACCTCCTCAAATCTTATCACAATTCCCCTCTTACCACCCCTCGAATCTCATCACACCTCCTGCTCCTCCCCCCCCCTCAAAATTCCTCACACCTCCCCTCTTCCCCCCCCCCCACATCTCATCACACCTCCTCCTCGTTCCACCTCCTCAAAATTCATCACACCTCCCTCTGTTCCCTCCCCTCTTCCCACCCCTCAAATGTCATCACACCTCCCCCTCTTCCCACCCTCTCAAATCTTATCACACCTCCTCCTCTTTCCACCCCCTCAAAATTCATCACACCTCCCTCTCTTCCCTCCTCCTCTTCCCATCCCTCAAATGTCATCACACCTCCCCTCTTCCCACCCCTCGTATCTCATCACACCTCCTCCTCTTTCCACCCCCTCAAAATTCATCACACCTCCCTCTCTTCCCTCCTCTCTTCCCATCCTCTCAAATGTCATCACACCTCCTCTTTCCACCCCCTCAAAATTCATCACACCTCTCTCTCTTCCCTCCCCCTCTTCCCACCCCTCAAATGTCATCACACCTCCCCTCTTCCCACCCCCTCGTATCTCATCACACCTCCCCTCTTACCACCCCTCGTATCTCATCACACCTCCCCCTCTTCCCACCCCTCAAATCTCATCACACCGCCCCTTCTTACCACCACTCCTTCTTACCACCACCTCAAATATTATCACACCTCCCCCTCTTCCCAACCCCTCAAAATTCATCACACCTCCAACGTTGGATTGTTCAATGCTTTGTGTCCAACTCTGAGAAAGCCACTTCACGCAGACCGCGCCTTTTGGGAGCTGATAGCCGCTGATTTCAGATATTTTGGTCGTTCAAACATCACGTGGTCAGTGGTCATCCAGTAACAGTGCGCTTCACTCAACACATACCCAGCTCTTCCCAATCACACGTCCTGCCATTCGTTCCACATTCATTTCCATCGCGTCACACTCGAGTCGAGTCAAAAGATGGCAGCCTGAGAACAATGCTCGAACAGGCCTTCACCCTCCAGAAATTGATTAAAGACCCTTCTTTTCTCCATTGACGTCTTTTCTCCAAGACGTCTTTTCTCCATTGTTATCGTCATCCGAGGACAGCCTCCTTTTGGGGACAATTTCCTTGAGATTAATCCTATATATTTATATATATATATATATATATATATATATATATATATATATA
>NW_028222323.1:0-7500 GCF_056783735.1 Eptatretus burgeri
TTGTCTCATCCCCCCCCCCCTTGCTGTGCATTGTGTGTTAGCTCTCTCACAAGCCTCGACAAGGTATACAAAAAAAAAATCACCATGGCCACAAAAGTCAACCCACCCCCCCCCTCACCCCATCTCCCACACCACCACCTTATGAAATCGAAATAATTTGGTCACAAAAGAAAAATAAAAAGTTGGTTCAAGTAACATTTTTGTCATGCCTCAAATTTAAGGCAAGAGCGATACTCATGAAAGAGCAAAAAACAGAGAATAAGAAGGCAATGGACTGACACTGGGGCAATAGTTGGACACAAGCAAGGGAACAAACAAACAGAAAGGAGGAGAGAAAGGAAGGGATGGAATATGGTAACCAACAGGTAAAATAGTGTGGGCTTGGTGGGGATAATGGGGGAAGTAAAGATCCCGGGTATAGATGGGGGTTGCCACGAGATGGTGGTGTTAAGAGTACATTCAAATGTTTTCTGGTGGAAGACATAACAGTGCCGAAGATCACTTCCTTTTCGAGTCTATGGTTCACACATGGCCCCTCCCTTACCCACAACCCCTTCCATTTGTGTAGAACATTATGTCCATTCATAATTACAAACAGCTAGAGGAGAGCAATTCAAGCAATGAAATCCTCAGGAGAGGTTTAGAAAAGTGTCGTGTTTTCCACAATGAGGATGATTAGTTATGGAAACTTTTACATTGCTGGTTACGTATGCATTAGCAGGAGCTGTGGCTTTTTCAAGCATCTACTTGAAATGTGCAAATGGCTTTTGGCTGAACAAAGCAAGAGATGAAAGTTCAATGGAGGAAAGTTAATGGTACCTTTATCAGTGATTTGGCTAAAACAGTTCAGTAATTTTTTTATCATCTTTTATATTTATCTGGGCACAATGAACTCGGAAGTAGATCAGACATCTTTAAACAGCTCGATCTTTCTTTGGACAAAACACGTGAACAAGCAAACAAGTAAAAACTAGAACGGCACCCGGTAGAGCGCATATCTCCACCAGGCTGAACAGTTCACATTTTGTTCACCAATCCAGACTTTAACCAAAATCTATTGGCTTGTTCTTGTAACCTAATCAACTATTCTGCGAAGGTTCATCCAAATCCGTCCAAAACCTTATGAGATATTGTGCTCCATCTCGTTTTTGGCTCTCTCTCCATATTGAAGACTAACTTTACAAATTCTTGAATTTGGATCTTCACCAAAATCCAATTCATTCATCCTTGTCACACACCCAACCTGTCCACTAAGTTTTGTCTGAATCTGTCCATAACTCATTGAGAAATCCTGCTCACAGACAGACAGACAAACAGGGTTGAAAGCATAACCCCCATGAACCAAAGTGACCACAAAAATAAAAGGTGGTTGAATTCAGTGACGTGATATGTAAATCCTTTTCAAATTTCCATTCAATTGGATGAAAATTGAGGATTTAAAAAATTTGGCCGAAATTGGCCTTTTGGCCTATTTTGAACATTTGGCCTATGTTTACCTCAAAATTAATAGGGGTTTGAATTCAGCGACCTGACATGATAATGCTCTTCAAATTTCAAGTCAATCACATGAAAATTGAGGATTTTACAAAATTTGGGCCAATTTTGCCAAAATTGGCCTATGTTGATCTCAAAATTAATAGGTTTAATTTAGCAACCTGATATGCAAATGGTCTTCAAATTTCAGGTCAATCAGATGAAAATTGACAATTTTAGAAACAATTAAAAACATTTGGCCTATTTTGCGTTGACCTTATGGCCTATGTTGACTTTTTGACTGAAGATAACTTCAAAGGTAATCGGTGGTTGAATTCATTGACCTGATATGCAAATCCTGTTCAAATTTCAAATCAATCAGATGAAATTTGAGGATTTTAGAAAATTTTGGCTCAAATTGGCTTTTTGGCCGATGTAGACCTTTTCAGTCAACCAAATTTTACGAAACTTCAATGTAGAACTGTCGCAGTGTCGGTAACATTAATCTCTGAAAATTTCAGAACGATCGGTAAAGCAGTTTGGGCTGGAAACGAGCGGACAGACAAACAAACACACAAACACTAAAATGAAAAATACCCCCGAGAGGGAGTGCCAGTCATCTCTGCCAGAGGTCGAAAGTAACTGTGCCAGACTGGAATAGGGGCAGTTCATAAAGTACGTACGCTCTACTTCCGGGTTTCAAAACCACCCAACCCCCTCTGTATGCAGGCTCGTGACCACTCACCCACCCTCCTCTGCTTGCAGGCTCGTGACCACCCACCCAGCCCCCCCCGACCCTCATACATCGCTCATCGCTTGCAAAGCCAGCAGTTCCTTATGAACCGATGTTTGTAAGCTATGACGATGCAGTCCCTCGCGGTGTAATTTACCTTTTTCTTTTAATATCACAGAATGTCATTTATGAAAATAAAAGTACAAATTGACATTCAAAACAATTTTAATGTCATAAATGAAAGTAAGTGTGCATATAAACTTGTGTTCCATTGTTTTAGTTAAATCTGACAAAAGCTTCAAATGTAATATTTGTCTCGGAGAGTTCCGGTTCTTAATTTTTTTAATACTTTTATTTTTGTATGTACGTACTTTATGAACGGCCCATACGGGGAATCAGAAGGAAGTTGAAGGGCAATAAAATCGGAACGAGAGCAAATTTCAAAAAAATGGCTCGTGTTGTTCTAGATAATAGTCCATAGTATCTGAATCACAAATAGCATTTGATCTCTCTTGATAAATGAGCGAGGAGATACGATTTGAAATTGACGATTTTCGCAACTTTGACAGCCTCGTGACGTTGACCTCGACCTTGGACAACCTTGTAAGTTATATCGTTGTGCATGTCTCATCGACCTCTATCCATTCCACAATTGGTTATTTGTCTCCACTCGGTTTGATTGTGGACGGACGGACGTACGGACGGACAGACAGACAGAGACTTCGAGACTTGGGTTATTTTGTCATCTCTACTGAGATGATAGAGATGACCTAAAAATCGTGCTTAGCATGACACTTGGCGGATTAGTTGACCTTTCCGTGTGGTGGTCCAAGCTGTAATGTCATGGAATGTGTGGTGTTTATTTGTTCGTACATTAATAAAATGACGCGACGTCACAAATAACAATCAGGCGTGCGTTGTCATGGTAAAGGCAGCATATTGAAAATTTTCACAACTCATTTAAAGCCACCATGTGACATTCAACAACTTATCATCGGTGCTTGTTGCCTTCATTCTGATTGGAGAAAATATTTGAAAATACCTAGGAACATTGCTTTTCAACCAGCTTTACGATCCCATTATCAGGTTTGAAATATGTTGTAAAACAAAAATGTATGTTTTATATGTGTGTTTTTCATGTTTTGGGTGACCCTGACCTTGACCTTGGGTCAATTTCGATCAAACTTTGTACACATGTTAACATTACATGCATAAATAGACAGTATCAGTTTCAATATAATAAGTGCAAAACTGTTTGAGAAATAGCCATGTGTAATTCACAAAATTACCCATTGGTTTATAATGGGCGATAATATAAAGTGATGCAGAATCCAGATCCTGATCTTGAACATCACCAAAAGTCACATATCTTTTTGCACTGTGGTTTTCTATCAGCTGTTAAAATTTCATCCAAATCGGTTAAGAATTGTGACCTGTAGAACGCATAGAATTTTTTTTAAATCACGCCAATAGCTAAAAACTTTGACGTCATACGCTTGCGAAAACTGTGCATAATTTGTACTAACATGCATTTTAAAACATTTTGATATTCCATTGAAGTTTGTTTTGGCGTCAACAGGAAGTCGCTACGACTTGCGGTTACTGAGTTATGTTCAAAAGCTTGTTTTCACCTTTTTTGACGCAACATTGTGACGTTAAGTGAGATTATGACGTTAAGTGAGATTATGACGTGATTTGATCCCAGACTATTTCAGCAAGATTAGCTATCACGTGTTAAAATTTGAGAACAATTGCTTCAGTAGTTTCGGCTGCACACGAGCGTAAATTTTTTTTTTAAATGACGTCAATAGGCAAAACTTTGACGTCATGCGCTCGCGAAAAACTATGCGTAATTTGTAATAAGATGCATTTAGTAATAATTTAGATATTTGAATGAAGTTTAATTTGACATAAACCGGAAGTCGCTACGACTTCCGGTCACTGAGTTATGTCCAAAAATGTGTTTTCACGTTGTGTGACGTCAAGTCGTGACGTTTAGTCCAATTAAGACGGGGTTTGGACGCGGACCGTCTCAGGTGGATTGCCTATCAGGTGTAAAAATTTAAGAACGACTGGTCCAGCCATTTGGGCTGTAGACGACCGGACAAACAAACAAACCAATAAACGAAACAGACCAACATACTTGACAAAATCGAAGATTTCGCCAAGTTACAAGCCGGTAGGCGACATGGGTGGTCGCGACATAATTGCATACTAGTCAAACAGTTTTTGACAGATCGGGCTGAAATTTTTTGACAAAGAGGTTGATTATAGTGCACATAAAAGCCTGGAAGCCCATTTTTGATTTTCGAAAAAATTAATTTTTTAGGATTTTTCTAAAATTTCAATGTCCTGTTGCTAGGCAACGGTGGTGTCCATAGCAACGGTGCTCAAAAGCATAGAACTAGATCCTGGTATGAACCTACACGTCAAGTTTCATCAAAATCGGCTGACTCCTCTGGCCTCCAGAGCTGTCCATTACATACAAACAAACAACAACAACAACAAAAAATGACGGTAAATAGACACCCGATTTTTGAAGGACTACCATTTGAAAAATAAAACCTAAATCAAAAATCGGCTCGAGTAAAATTTTCGAAATATCCCGAAGTGTTTAATTCCGAATTCTCGTTTCTCCACATTCAAAACTGAAGGACAAGTATTGAAAAAGACCGTACGCAGTTTTTCGGCCGCTGCATAGCAACGAGTGGTTGCTTAGCAACGAAACTCAAACGCGCACACTCCCAGCCCATATGGCACCTGTTCGCCAAGTTTCATCGAAATCGGTTTGCTGATTTGTGCTGCGGAGCCTCGCGTTGCAGACACACACACACACACACACACACACACACACACACACACACACACACACACACACACACACACACACACACACACACACACACACACACGGAAAACCCGACAATAAGGGTACTCTAGCGACCACCCAATGAGGGTAGGAGGAAAAAAACTTTCAATGCCATGCATCCACAGTTTGTCGTGCTGGGCAAAGTGGAAAATATATTTCCTCCAAGAAGAAGTACAGTATTTATAAATAAATGCAATGAACAAACCCATTTGTACACAAAGAAAAACTTCAACAATTCCAGCTCATTAAGATGCTCAACTTCCATTGAGTGTGGTGCCTGGATCCACTGCTTTAGCAATTCCGTCTTTCCACAAGACCACCAATATAAGGGACAGGACAACAGCACAAAGCATAGCCAGCTGGCTTGAATGACACCGATTCTTAAACACTTGAAACCGTACTTTCGATGTCACGAAAAGATGCGTTTTATCCAGCAAACAAACAGTACAAGCAACTTTCCAAATGTAGTGCATTCACGATGCCACCACGCACCAGTTACCTTTCCAGTTGCATCACAGTGAGGCTGACAGGGTGAGGCATATCAATGGTTTTGCTCAGTTGGATGTGCTGTCGGTGATGCCGTTTGGCTGTAGGGCAAGGGTTTGACTCACCGCGTCGGGTTTGCAGATAGTGTTGGCGACCTGCCGGCTCAGCTTCTGCAGCCAACCATCCTTTGTGCTCTCCCCACCAACAAGCCGAAAAGTAAAAAGCTGATGATCGACGTTGTCAGGCGAGCGAGCCATAAGGCCAAAAGCATTTTGACACTCTGATTGAAGACAAAAGCATCCATGCAAAAAGAGTTTCACAGGATAAGATATGAACACACAAATGTCATGTATGAGAGTAATATTCAAATAAATAAATAAACACCTGACATCAGAAGAGTTCAGAGATCTATATCAAAGATATGACAAAAAAATATCGATGCTCTTGATACATTATGTACATCTGCAGCATTGATGGTTTGAAAGATGTACCAATAGCCAAAATAAAAAAGCTTCCGACATTCACAGATCAATGTCAGACAAAGAGCGAAAGGTCATGACCACGTTTACACCTTAGATGCTCAAAAAAAAAAAAACATAAAATAAAATACAAAAAAAACCCAACAAGGAAACATGTATTACACCTCAATGAAAACCCCCAAGTGATCCGAGTCAGAACGGTAGCTTTAATGAGCCAAACGATATTTGAAGGTCAGGAAGCATATGCTTCCGAAAACTTTGCGTTTATTCACAAAGTGGAATCTTTGTGATCGGTATTTAGCACACATCTGAAGATGGGGTCAAAGCGTATGTTGCAACACACAATTGGGAATGTGGAGAGAAGGGACATCTGCAGAGCATAATCTAAAAACAAAAGTGTTATTTGTGCAGAAAAAGGCCAATTGGACAAGAATGTGGCAAGCAACTGAAAAATAGCTTGTGACTGGGACTTGTGGAGGGGAGAAGCGGAATAATGGGAGAAAGACGAGCAGTGGTAGAACATAAAATTTGCACAAAACAGTCCAAGCAACATAGATTCCAAAAATCAATGTTGGGGACTTTTATTGAAAATTTTCCAAAACCCAAATCACTTCCAAGTGATTTGCGCAACCTGCCTGCTGACCTTCAAAACGACGATGTGATTGTGAAAGAGAAAGTACAAATGGTTCTTCACACCGCATTGAACTTGAACCAACCAGTCAATGCAGTCAAGTGGACAACATCAAATATAAGTTTGTGAAACTAAATGTACAAACCAAATAACGTGGTCAATGTGAAGCAAACAACAACAACAACATGAGAACACCGACATTCCGAGGATTTTAAAAAACAAACTCATCATGTAGCAGCAGTTACAATATTATGCCTACAATTTTTTTCGTTCTTAAAAAACGGAATAGACACTGGATGAAATTGAACAAAGATTTCACTCCAAAAGTTAGTGTGCTGTAAAAAATGTAGGGAGCAAAACAAAGATGCTGCGACAGTGGGCCAAGCGCGACAAGCACGCCATGACGGCCGGCCCAGCGTGCCAGGGACTGCAAAGAACACTTTCCTTGTGAGCTGCAATGAGAAACGCTCAATTTGTCCCCCAATAATAACTATCTGGAATCTTCCCCCCCCCCGAATTATTGATGTGTTAGCCTCTTGGAGCCATACAGTCTCTGGAGCCTTTGGGCCTCAATCAGCAATAAATTGTTTTGAATAGATCACATCTCCAAGTTGTTTTCCAAGGCTGGCAGTATCATCAGACGTGGCAAAGTCCTTCCAATCCCCAACCCAGAAAGAGGTGGGCTTGGGAATGGTTAATTGAGGGAGAAAGGTTGAGATGGGGGATGACCTTGAGATGGTGGTGAACAGCTGTTTTGAAGACTTGGAAGGAAGAATAAAGATTTAAGAGTGTGTGAAAGTTGGTTCCACAGGTGGGGGAAAAAAAAAGA
>NW_028222323.1:20000-22500 GCF_056783735.1 Eptatretus burgeri
GTGATGTGTAATTGCGCGTGTGTGTGTGTGTGTGTGTGTAATAATAATAATATAATATATATATATGTGTGTGTATAATACTGCACACATATATATATGCATATATGTATATATATGTATACACACATGTCTGTGTGTATCAATGTCACACACATATGTATATGTGTATGTATATAATGTAATATGTAATAATACACATATAATACATAATGTGGCTATATGTGTACATAATATATATACATATACGCATATATAATATGTACATGAATAATATGTGTGTAATAATAATAATATGCACACATATGTATGTGTGTATGTATACTGTAATAACAATAATAATATGCACATATGTAATGTAATAATAATATGTAATATGATATGTAATAATAATAATAATAATAATAATGTAATGTATATGTATAATAATAGCAATATATGTAATATGTATATATATATGTAATATAATATATGTTAATAATATGTCAGTAATGTATGTGTATGTAATATGTAATGTATGTAATGTATGTGTTAATAATAATGTAATAATATGTAATATGTGTGTATGTATATATAATATGTCAATGTGTATATGTAATGTGTAATAATGTAGTATGTGTGTAATAATAATGTAATATCAACAATGTGTAATAATAATGTATGTGTGTAATGGCGTATGTGTCTGCTGCTGTTTCTCTCTGATGATAACAATGATGTTGTTGTGTGGCTGTGATGTTGGTAATGATGACGTAATGTGTGTGATGTGTGTGTGTGTGCATGATGATGTGTGTGTTGTGTGTGTTCGTGTGTGTGTCGATGTGTGTGTGTGTGTTCAGTAATGATGTTGTGTGTGTGTGATAAATGATAATGTGTGTGACGTGCGTGTGTGTGCGTGTCAACGTGATGCGTGATATTAATGTGTGCGTGTGCCGTGCGTGTGTGTGCGTGCGTATGTGCGTGCGCGTAATGCGTGCGTAGCGTGCGTGTGTCGTGTGTGCGTGCTGTAGTAATCGTGTGCGCGTGTGTGTGTGTGCGTGATGACGTGTGTGTGTGTGTGCGTGTGTGTGTGTGCGTGTGTGTGTGCTGTGCGCGTAATAATGTGCGTGCGTGTGTGTGCATTGCGCGCATTGCTAACGTAAATGATAATGTGTGTGTCGCGTATGTGCGCATGTGTGCCGTCGTAATGCGTGCGCATTGTGTGTAACGTGTGCAGTAATGTGGCTGCGTGTGTGTGTGCGTGCTGCGTGTGTGTGTCGTGCGTGCACGTGCGTGTGCACTGTGTGTGTGCGTGTGTGTAATAATAATGTGTGTGTGTGTGTGTGGCATTGCGCATCGTGTGTAATACATGCGCGCGTGTGTGTGTGTGTGCACGCATGTGTGTGTGTGTGCGTACGCACTGTGTGTGTGTGTGCGCGCACGTATGTGTGTATGTGTGTGCGTAGTAATATGACCGCGCGCGTATGTGTGTGCATGTGCGCGCGCGTGTGGCGTAATAATAATGTACGTACGTGTGGCGTACACGCACGTGTGTGTGCGTGCGCGTGTGTGTGTGTGTGTGTGTGTGTGTGTGTGTGTGTGTGTGTGTGCGTGATAACGCGCCGTGCGTGTGTGTGCATGTGTGTGTAATAATAATAATGTGCATCGTAATAATATAATATATAATAATAATAATGATAACCGTGTAATATGTCATCATGCAATAATATTGTCAGCTATATACACGTGTGCGCGTATGTAATAATAATACATGCATGTATGTCGTAATATATACATGCAATATATACATATACATATGTGTAATACATGCAACATATACATATGCGTACGTATATGCGCGCGTATATATATAATGTATATATATATATATGTAAATACATATATACATATCATATATATATATATACACACATAATAATAATATATGTATATGTATATATATAATATAATAATACGCACACATGTATATGCATGTACACACATAATGTCACGTAATGCGTGTATGTGCACACGTACGTATATATGCTCTACTTGCATTAATAATAATACATATGTATACACACATGTGTGTAATAATATGTATGTATATATATATATATATATATATGTGTAATAATGCGCATAATACATATACGTGTGTGTAATAATATGTGTATGTGTAATGTGTAATGTATGTGTGTAATAATAATATGTGTGTATATGTAATGTGTATATATATAATAATGATGTTCAATAATAATAATAATAATGTAATGTATATGTAATAATGTGTATATATATATGTAATAATATGTATAATATATATATATAATAATCTAATAATAGTGTATGTAATATATATCGTAATCTGTATATATAATAATATGTATATATAATAATAATATAATATATGTGTGTGTGTGTGTAATATATAATAATAATAATATATAATGTGTTAATAATAATGTGTATATGTGTGTAATATATAATAATAATAATAATGTGGTAATAATAATAATATGTGTAG
>NW_028222323.1:40000-48577 GCF_056783735.1 Eptatretus burgeri
AACTAACACCTGAACCAAGGATACTTAAAGCCTGAATAATGTGTTTCTCCTTCTCATTCTTCCTACTTTTACCAGAAAGAATAACCTTATAATTTAGAGTGTTCAGCAGATCAATATATACTCTATCATCATTATTTTCCATATCCAATGGTTTATCAATATACTTTGATTCATCCCTCACAGTTGAACCTTGTCTTCCATCTTTTGTGAGAAGAAACATTAATCTTGGAGTTAGTTTAACAGGGGGTTGAGCAGAACCCAAGAACCTTAATTCATCATTAAATATCAATACCTTTTCTTGAACAAGATGAAATATTGCTGATTGTTCTGTTGGAATGAGTCCTGCTTTGGTTTTTGAATCCGCTGAATATTCATTGTTTTGAAGAGCATTCACAATATAATCAGGGGGTCGATTAATCTCTTCCAGTTGTTGAAATAAACCTTCATCATCATATTCTAATTCTCCTAAATGCTCTAATTCTTCCTCCGTCATTTGACTGAAATCTTTTAACATTTGAAGTTTTTTAGGAGTATATTCTACCGTGGGAAATGTGGAAACATCTTTCATTTTTCCTTGGGAAGTTTTTAAAAGTGGTTTAAAAAATTTCTCGTTTTCTTTCAAATGCTTCTTCGCCCGTTAGTTTCTGTCTGCGTTTCTTCTTTATGTCTTCCTGCTGTTTTACAACTTTTGAAACCAACTCTTGATGTTCCCTAAATCTTCTTGCTCTTTCTTTCGCATCCATTTATTTATTGAAAAATATCATTTAATATCTCATCTTGTTTCACAACAATATATTTATATTTTTCAGTCGTGTGTTTCATGTAATCCCCAAATTCCTTTTTACTACATAATGTAGAACAATTGTCTCTCCAAAAATTGTTTATATCTATTGAATTTAACTTGAATAAAATAAAAGTATTAGCATTGTTTCTGATGGAACGACGAGGAAGCTGAAAGTACGATTGACTAAGATAAATACAATTACAAGAAGAATGTCTCCCTCTTGTGTAGTAGCTGTCCATTACCGTTTGGTTTCTCTCATTAACACAATCATCAAAGATAACGAGGTTCTTTTTGGATTTATCCAAATCTTGGGGAGACGGTATATCATCCGTATTATCACTCAGAATACAAGTTATCGGTTTTGATTTCTTTTTACATCTCTGTGTATCACAAAATAGTTGTATTATATCTTCAATGTTAAAATCATTTAGGTTTTTTTGAAGTTTAAATAAACCGATTATATCTTCTTTTTGAAGACCAGCATTAAAACCTTGTGAGAGTAGTTGATACTCTGGTTGAAAACTTCACTTTGTGAAAATTATTAAATTATCATAATCTAAAAAGTTGGGAGTGAGGAGCATCTTTAAAAGTAAGCAGGTTTTTCCACATCCACTTGAACCAACTATGAGGCATCTTAATGAATTTGGGAGATTTTTATGGTTGTCAAATTTTATCTTATTTTCCCAAATAGGTAAAAAATCATTCATTTATATATTTGGAAAACAGGTTATTTAATTTATTCTTGGCTTTTTTCGAAATTCTATATTTTATCCTAAGTTCAGGTTTAATTTCAAGATAATCCATTATTTTATTTATGCAATATCTTGTGTTGATATTTCCCTGAAAATCACATCCATGAATAAGATATGACAACAATCCTTTGAACATTTCTCTAATACGTTCAGTTTCTTCCCTTGTAAGGAAAGGTGTGTTCTCACCCTCGTTCTTTACATTCATTTCTCGAATCAATCTTGTAAAGTAATTCATTTTTGGTGTAAATCTAAAAGAATTATTTTCCTTTTTATATTTTTGATTATCATTAATTAGAAGATAATCACAGAATATACATTGTTTATAGGCTTTTGACTCTGTGTTTAATCCCCGTCTTTCACACGCAGGACAATTCTCAAATTTGTCATATGGAGAATCATGGAATTCAAGAGGCTCAAAATCGAGTAAACTATTCATATTTATAAAGTAAAACTTTACTTAAACTGAAATTCATCTTCGATATCATCTTCGATACTTTCAGAATCATCTATACTTTCATAACTATCATTTGAACACAAACTCTCGGTGTCATAACTATCGCTTGAATGCAAACTCTCGGTATCATAATCACTCTCATAATCTTCAAAATCTTCAGTTGAATATTGGCTCATTTAATTAGTAGAAAAAACATTACCATCGATATCGATATACATTTTTTCATTAACAGATTCAACTGCTACATTTTTTATATTAAAGGTAATTTTAAAATGATCCTTAACTACAATTGAACGAAATGTCATTTCACCTGATATATTAACATCCTTTATTTCATCAGGATTTATATCTTTAGGGTTGTTGAAAAAATACAAATTTCTCCTTGCATATTACAGATGGTCTTATCTTTTCTTTCTAAAGCTTCATCCATAAGGTTTTTATTTTTTGATACCTTTTCTTGTTTCATTGCTTTTTCTAGTTTTGAATATATTGCCAGAAGGAGAGGAGAAACTTTTGTTAGAGATACCTTAATTGATGTTCTTCCAGGTATACTAAAAGCCCTTCCACTGAAGTAAATTGAAGAACTCATCATGTCCACCATAATTGTTTTTATCCAATAGTTGTTATATTTATCTTTGTTCAATTTTACATCCTTGACATATTTCTCAGCATCTTTAACAAATGAAGAGATTGATTGAAACTTGTCTTTTGTGTCTTGAAACATTGTATTTATTAAGTGAAAAAGTTGGAGGATAAAATGGTTTTAAGCACAGATTCACCTGTAAAATAAACGAAATTTTCATCAAGAAAATTTTAGTTTAAGCACAGATTCACCTGTAAAATAAACGAAATTTTCATCAAGAAAATTTTAGTTTAAGCACAGATTCACCTGTAAAATAAACGAAATTTTCATCAAGAAATTTTTAGTTTAAGCAAAGTTTTATTATATAAATATGGTGAATACAACATACTGCGATGTTTGTAATCACGAATATAAACATTATAGAAAACACCTTCGAACCAACAAACACACATTTAATCTATTTCACAAAATATCCCCTCTTGAGTTGGAAAGAAAACATTGTGATACCTGCTCAAAGGATGTTTTGAAGAGTAGTTATAATAGGCATCTTCAATCACAAAAACACAAGAAAAATGAGTTTAAAGTAAAGGGAGACTATTATATTGAAAACACTGATGGGGCATTTAAAGGGCATATAAAAATAAGGATTTTTCAATTTGGAGAACCCGGTCCATCATCAATAATTGAATCAATTGAAATAGTGAAACCTGATGTTGAAAAATTTATTAAAAAAAACATTAAAAGAAATGAAAACTTTAAAGTTTTATATGGGAGTGAAAATGAATATGAAAAGACAAGATGAAGAACAAACTCCTTATATGAGGACAGATCTTCATTTTATAACATCATTTCAAGATTTTTTGAATAGTGGGGTTTATGAAGAACTATCAAGACAAGAGGAGGATGTTGATAATACAGTGGTAGGAAGTGGATTCAATATTAAAAAAATCATCTTTTTAGATGTACACATTCTAAAATCAAACCCTCTTAAAGCTTCTTCTTATATTGAATTACCAAAAGAAATAAAACGAAAGAAGGCAGTTGTTAATATTAAGAATAATGATAATAAATGTTTTCTCTGGTCTGTTCTTGCTCACTTACATCCACCAAAATGTAATTCAGAAAGAGTAAAACAATATATGAAATATGAGAATACCTTGGACATTAAAGATTTTAATTTCCCAATGCCACTAACAGATATTCCTAAATTTGAGAAAAAGAATAATCTTTCTATTAATGTATATGGATTAACGGATACAAACAAAGTTCAAATATTAAAAATTTCAAACAACTATAAAAATGAAGAAACACACATTGATCTTTTATATTTTAGTGTTGGAAATAATTCACATTACACATACATCAATAATTTATCAAGATTAATCTCTTCTCAGGTATTCAGAACAGCAAACAAAATATATCCTTGTAAGCGATGTCTTAATTCATTTCATACAAAAGAACGATTAGAACAACATTCAAAATATTGTAGTAATCATAAATCAGCTGTAATTACAATGCCTAAACCTGGTGAAAAGATTTCTTTTGAAGATTATAATAAATCTATCATGCACCCATTTGTGATATACGCTGATTTTGAATGTATCCTTAAAAAGATAAATACTGCTTCTCCTAATCCAAAAGAACCATATACAAATAAATATCAAAAACATATTCCTTGTGGTTTCTGTTATTATATCAAATCATCTGTTGGAGAAAAGTATAATAAACTTGAACAGTATAGTGGAAAAAATGCTTCACAAGAGTTTGTAAAACGATTAGAAAAGGATTGTATAAGACTAAGTAAATTAATGAAAGAAACAAATGAACCGATGAAATTAACCATAGAAGAAAAATTAGAATTTAGAAAGAACAATATCTGTCATATTTGTGAGGAGGAAATTGAGGAGTCTAAAGTTAGGGATCATTGTCATCTTACTGGTAAATATAGAGGTCCCGCTCATTCCTGTTGTAATCTTAATTATAAATTACCTTCTTTTATTCCAGTCTTTCTTCACAACAGCGCCAACTATGACACACATCTATTTATAAATGAACTTTCAAAAACACCAGGGAATATTTCTGCCATAACAAACACAAGTCAAAAGTATATTTCATTTACAAAAATGATATTCACAAAACCTATAACTCGTATAAGGTTTCTTGATTCTTACAAGTTTATGGGAACACCACTAGCCAACCTCGCATCAAATCTAAGCTCCACGGGCTCTTTTCCAAATCTTAATTCATTCTTTCCAAAAGAGGAAATTCTAACTAAAGAGGAAATTCAGATTAAAGAGAGAATTCAAAGTAAAGAGGAAATTCTAATTAATGAGGAAATGAATGAAGAAATTCTTACTGAAGATGAAATTCTAATTATACAGAAAATTCTAACAAAGAATGAAATTCTAACTAAAGAGGAAATTCTGATTATAGATGAAATTCTGATTAAAGAGGGAATTCTAACTAGAGAGGAAATTGAAACAAGGAATGAAATTCAAAGTAAAGAGAAAATTCTTACAAGTAAGGGAATTTATCCTTATGGTTATATGGATTCATTTATGAGATTTAAAGAAACACAACTTCCTTCAAAAGAAAGTTTCTATAATAACCTTTATGAAGAAGAGATAAGTGATAAGGAATATAAACACGCACAAGAAATTTGGAAATTATTTAAGATAAAGAACCTTGGAGAATATCATGATTTGTATCTAAAAACAGATGTTTTATTGTTAGCTGATGTGTTTGAAGCTTTTAGATCACTCTGTCATAATAAAAATTGTTATGGATTAGATCCTGCCCACTATTTCACAGCTCCTGGTTTAGCTTGGAGTGCAATGTTGAAAATGACAAAACAAGATATAGATTTAGTCAGTGATGTAGATATGCTTTTGATGATTGAGAAGTCTAAGAGAGGTGGAATATCACAAGTATGTTCAAAAAGATATGCTAAAGCAAATAATAAATATCTTCCAAATTATGAGAGTGAAAAAGATAGTAATTATTTGATGTACTTTGATGCTAATAATTTGTATGGATGGGCAATGTCTCAATCTCTGCCTTATGGTAAATTAGAGTGGGTGGAAGAAAAGGATTATGAAAAGGCTTTGATGAATATTGTTATTTCTTCTCAAGAGAAATTGAATGGCAAAGAAGAAGGTTATTATTTTGAAGTTGATTTGAAGTACCCGAGTGATCTTCATAATAAGCATAAAGACCTTCCTTTTGCATGTGAGAAAGAAACCCCAAAGAAAGAATGGTTCAGTGATTATCATAAAAGTTTTAATATTAAAGGCAAATCAACAGAAAAGTTATTAACAACATTCTATGATAAAGAGGGATATGTTTTGCATCAAAGGAACTTGAGACAATATTTATCTGCTGGGTTGAGAGTAGCTAAAATTCATAGAGTTTTAAAATTTAAACAAAGTCCTTGGATGAAAAAGTATATTAAATTCAATACAGATATGAGAACAAATACAAAAGTAAAATTTGAAGGGGAATTCTATAAATTGATGAATAATGCTGTCTTTGGAAAGACAATGGAGAATGTTAGAAACAGGCAAAACATTAGATTTGCAACATCTTGGAAAGAAGCTTCTAGATTGATAAATAAACCAAGTTTTGAGAGAGAAGAGGTTTTTTCAGAGAACTTTTCTGCTATTCATATGAAAAAGGAAAGTATTGTCATGGATAAACCAATTTATATTGGAACAGCAGTTCTTGATTTATCAAAGATATTGATGTATGATTATTTGTATAATGATTTAAAGAAAGAGTATGGTGAAAATGCTTCATTGTTGTATATGGACACCGATAGTTTTATTCTAGATATAAAAACTGACGATGTTTATAAGGATATGAAGAAAAACATTGGAGTATATGATACAAGTAATTTTAGTAAGAAGAGTGAGTTATTTTCAAAAAAGAATGAAAAGGTTATTGGTAAGTTTAAGGATGAGTTGGGTGGAAAAGTAATGAGTGAGTTTATTGGATTGAGAGCAAAGGCATATGCTTATAAGTATGGTGATCAGATTGATAAAAGGTTAAAGGGAATAAAGAAATATGTAATAAAGAAATCAATAACTTTTAGAAATTATTATAATTGTTTGATGAATAAGAAAAGAAGAATATAGGAAAATGAATACAATAAGAAGTTATAAACATAAGATATATAGTGAAGAAGTAAATAAAAAGGCATTAGGAGCCTTTGATGATAAGAGATTTATTTTAGATAATGGAATAGATTGTGTTCCATATGGATATTGTATGATAGAGTGTATAAAATAGATTGTGTTCCATATGGGTATTGTATGATAGAGTGAATAGAATAGATTGTGTTCCATATGGACACAAGTTTTAACGATGGGAAGATGGGTTAGGGTTTTTAAGGGCTTCCGCCGCGTTTTTCACAATATATAAATGGTCGAACCAAGTATTAGTCAAACTAAAGAGTGGAGAAAATCTCAGTCTTGGTATATAAATGGAAAACATAATGAATGTGAAAAATATCAAATAAGTCTTATTGAAAAAATATCTAAAACAAAGGTAAATAAAACAAATATGCGAATCAATTTAAAAACCAATAAGTTAGAGGATGTAAAGAAAATAATAAATATGTTTGAATGGACTGAAAAATTTGATGGTTATCAATTGAACAATGGAAAAATAATTTACTACAATATCAAAATGATATGCAACTCAGGAGGTGGTCAGATGAGATCATTAAGAGAAGTTTATCATTTCGTAATGGCACAAAAGGGGTATCTTAAAAAATATAAAGATTCAAATGTTTTGTTTTTCAATATTTTAGATGGGGATTATTGTGCAAAGAAAATTAAACTATTGAAGGAATTTGAGAATGAACAAATGTTTATAGGTTCAATGAGTGAGCTAAACAATATGCATTGGTTATTTGATAAAGAGTGTCCCGGGGCTTAGGCGTTTCAGATATTTCTTTCGAATCACCTTTAACAAATCTTTATCTTGTTGTATGGGCTATTTGAATAGAGAGCCCCTAGGTTAAAAGGGGAAATAAAAAAATGACCGTTTTTACAGCCATTTTTCCCTGCTGTGCAGGGGTTTGGCTTTTTCTTGAGGCAATGTTTTATGGCCGGATGCCCTTCCTGACACCAACCCTGGTCGCCTCTTACGACACACAGGGATATGGTACACCTATTCTAACCGGGGCATACACCGGGACCAGTACACTGGCACTCATTTCGCCGACCTCGGAAGGATGGCAGGCTGAGTCAACCCCCTGGTGTTAATTCAGCAGCCAACGGGATTTGAACTCAGGACCCTGGGATCCCAAGCCGCCACCCTAACAACTAAGCCAACACCAGGCTCCAGGTTAAAAGGGGAGACAAATAAATATACCTTGGGCTAAAAAGGGGATTTATTTTTTCAGGGAAAAAAAAGAAAAATTTCATGGCTGAAAATCCCCCATTCATTTACATGGGGAAAAGTGAGCCAGAACCAGTATTCTTTCCCTACTTACGTCGTATATGCGATCCGTCGTTGCCCGGAACGTCGTTAAGCGGCGCATGACTGTAGTTACGGTTGTGGAAATTCGCATTACACCATAAAGAGTCTTCAGGTGAGATATATCGATAAGTTCATGTGTAGTTAGCCCAAACCCGTTGTATCGAGGGAATATATGTGATTTATCGGACTGCGATTCTTTGAGTTAGCTGTTTTTCTGTTCTATCGTTATTTTGGACCGTCCGAAGACTTCAAACGAAGGCCCCGTGAAAGGCCAACAACGGCGCGTGAGTTTTCCCGCCTTTTTTTGCGGCGCCGGGGGCCAACGGGAGAGGCTGCGAGATCTCGCTTGCGAATGGTGGATACGGGGTGCGAGGCGGCCGTGAGGAGGAAACGCCCCTTTTTGAGGAGCTTCTCGAAGGGGCTAGAGGAGAGGTGGAGCCAAAAACGGTGCGGAGCGACGGGCGGAGCCCCGCGCTGCGAAGGGTGGAGCCCCACTCCATCAAGGATGGACACGGGCGGG
>NW_028222324.1:20000-37500 GCF_056783735.1 Eptatretus burgeri
ATCCATATGGAACACAATCTATTCCATTATCTAAAATAAATCTCTTATCATCAAAGGCTCCTAATGCCTTTTTATTTACTTCTTCACTATATATGTCATGTTTATAACTTCTTATTGTATTCATTTTCCTGTATTCTTCTTTCTTATTCATCAAACAATTATAATAATTTCTAAAAGTTATTGATTTCTTTATTACATATTTCTTTATTCCCTTTAACCTCTTATCAATCTGATCACCATACTTATAAGCATATGCCTTTGCTCTCAATCCAATAAACTCACTCATTACTTTTCCACCCAACTCATCCTTAAACTTACCAATAACCTTTTCATTCTTTTTGGAAAATAACTCACTCTTCTTGCTGAAATTACTTGTATCATACACTCCAATATTTTCTTCATATCTTCATAAACATCATCAGTTTTTATATCTAGGATAAAACTATCAGTGTCCATATACAACAATGAAACATTTTCACCATACTCTTTCTTTAAGTCATTATACAAATAATCATACATCAATATCTTTGATAAATCAAGAACTGCTGTTCCAATATAAATTGGTTTATCCATTACAATACTTTTCTTTTTCATATGAATTGCAGAAAAGTTCTCTGAAAAAACCTCTTCTCTATCAAAACTGGGTTTATTTATCAATCTCGAAGCTTCTTTCCAAGATGTTGCGAATCTAATGTTTTGCCTGTTTCTAACATTTTCCATAGTCTTTCCAAATACAGCATTATTCATTAATTTATAAAAGTCCCCTTCAAATTTTACTTTTGTATTTGCTCTCATATCTGTATTGAATTGAATATACTTTTTCACCCAAGGACTTTGTTTAAATTTTAAAACTCTATGAATTTTAGCTACTCTCAATCCTTCTCTCAAAAACTGTTTTAAGCTTCTCTGATGTAAAACATATCCCTCTTTATCATAGAATGTTGTTAATAACTTTTCTGTTGATTTGCCTTTAATATTAAAACTTTTATGATAATCACTGAACCATTCTTTTCTTTGGGGTTTCTTTCTCACATGCAAAAGGAAGGTCTTTATGCTTATTATGAAGAACACTCGGGTACCTCAAATCAACTTCAAAATAATAACCTTCTTCTTCGTCATTCAATTCCTCTTGAGAAGAAATAACAATATTCATCAAAGCCTTTTCATCATCCTCTTTTCCCTTCCACTCTAATTTACCATAAGGTAGAGATTGAGACATTGCCCATCCATACAAATTATTAGCATCAAAATACATCAAATAATTACTATCTTTTTCACTATCATAATTTGGAAGATATTTATTATTTGCTTTAGCATATCTTTTTGAACATACTTGTGATATTCCACCTCTCTTGGACTTCTCAATCATCAAAAGCATATCCACATCACTGATTAAATCTATATCTTGTTTTGTCATTTTCAACATTGCACTCCAAGCTAAACCAGGAGCTGTGAAATAGTGGGCAGGGTCTAATCCATAACAATTTTTATTATGACAGAGTGTTCTAAAAGCCTCAAACACATCAGCTAACAATAAAACATCTGTTTTTAGATATAAATCGTGGATATTCTCCAAGGTTCTTTATCTTAAATAATTTCCATATTTCTTGTGCGTGTTTATATTCCTTATCACTTATCTCTTCTTCATAAAGGTTATTATAGAAACTTTCTTTTGATGGAAGTTGTGTTTCTTTAAATCTCATAAATGAATCCATATAATCATAAGGATAAATTCCCTTACTTGTAAGAATTTTCTCTTTACTTTGAATTTCATTCCTTGTTTGAATTTCCTCTCTCGTAAGAATTCCTTCTTTAATCAGAATTTCATCTTTAATCAGAATTTCCTCTTTAGTTAGAATTTCATTCATTGTTCGAATTTTCTTTATGATTAGAATTTCATCTTCAGTTAGAATTTCTTCATTAATTACAGTTTTCTCTTTACTTTGAATTCTCTCTTTAATCTGAATTTCCTCTTTAGTGAGAATTTCCTCTTTTGGAAAGAATGAATTAAGATTTGGAAAAGAGTCCGTGGAGCTTAGATTTGATGCGAGGTAGGCTAGTGGTGTTCCCATAAACTTGTAAGAATCTAGAAACCTAATACGAGTTAAAGGTTTTGTGAATATCATTTTTGAAAATGAAATATACTTTTGACTTGTGTTTGTTATGGCAGAAATATTCCCTGGTGTTTTTGAAAGTTCATTTATAAATAGATGTGTATCATAGTTGGCGCTGTTGTGAAGAAAGACTGGAAAAAAAGAAGGTAATTTATAATTAAGATTACAACAGGAATGAGCGGGACCTCTATATTTACCAGTAAGATGACAATGGTCTCTAACTTTAGACTCCTTAATTTCCCCCTCACAAATATGACAGATATTGTTCATTCTAAATTCTAATTTTTCTTCTTTGGTTAATTTCATCGGTTCATTTGTTTCTTTCATTAATTTAGTGAGTCTTATACAATCCTTTTCTAATCGTTTTACAAACTCTTGTGAAGCATTTTTTCCACGATAATGTTCAAGTTTGTTATACTTTTCTCCAACAGATGATTTGATATAATAACAGAAACCACAAGGAATATGTTTTTGATATTTATTTGTATATGGTTCTTTTGGATTAGGAGAAGCAGTATTTATCTTTTTAAGGATACACTCAAAATCAGCGTATATCACAAATGGGTGCATGATAGATTTATTATAATCTTCAAAAGAAATCTTTTCACCAGGTTTAGGCATTGTAATTACAGCTGATTTATGATTACTACAATATTTTGAATGTTGTTCTAATCGTTCTTTTGTATGAAATGAATTAAGACATCGCTTACAAGGATATATTTTGTTTGCTGTTCTGAATACCTGAGAAGAGATTAATCTTGATAAATTATTGATGTATGTGTAATGTGAATTCTTTCCAACACTAAAATATAAAAGATCAATGTGTGTTTCTTCATTTTTATAGTTGTTTGAAATTTTTAATATTTGAACTTTGTTTGTATCCGTTAATCCATATACATTAATAGAAAGATTATTCTTTTTCTCAAATTTAGGAATATCTGTTAGTGGCATTGGGAATTTAAAATCTTTAATGTCCAAGGTATTCTCATATTTCATATATTGTTTTACTCTTTCTGAATTACATTTTGGTGGATGTAAGTGAGCAAGAACAGACCAGAGAAAACATTTATTATCATTGTTCTTAATATTAACAACTGCCTTCTTTAGTTTTATTTCTTTTGGTAATTCAATATAAGAAGAAGCTTTAAGAGGGTTTGATTTTAGAATGTGTATATCTAAAAAGATAATTTTTTAATATTGAATCCACTTCCTACCACTGTATTATCAACATCCTCCTCTTGTCTTGATAGTTCTTCATAAACCCCACTATTTCAAAAAATCTTGAAATGATGTTATAAAATGAAGATCTGTTCTCATATAAGGAGTTTGTTCTTCATCTTGTCTTTTCATATTCATTTTCACTCCCATATAAAACTTTAAAGTTTTTCATTTCTTTTAATGTCTTTTTAATAAAATTTTCAACATCAGGTTTCACTATTTCAATTGATTCAGCTATTGATGATGGACCGGGTTCTCCAAATTGAAAAATCCTTATTTTTATATGCCCTTTAAATGCCTCATCAGTGTTTTTAATATAATAGTCTCCCTTTACTTTAAACTCATTTTTCTTGTGTTTTTGTGATTGAAGATGTTGATTATAACTACTCTTCAAAACATCCTTTGAACAGATATCACAATGTTTTCTTTCCAACTCAAGAGGAGATATTTGATGAAATAGATTAAATGTGTGTTTGTTGGTTCGGAGGTGTTTTCTATAATGTTTATATTCGTGATTACAAACATCGCAGTACGTTGTATTCACCATATTTATAGAATAAAACTTTGCTTAAACTAAAATTTTCTTGATGAAAATTTCGTTTAATTTATAGGTGAATCTGTGCTTAAAAACATTTTATCCTCCAACTTTTTCACTTAATAAATACAATGTTTCAAGACACAAAAGACAAGTTTCAATCAATCTCTTCATCTGTTAAAGATACTGAGAAATATGTCAAGGATGTAAAATTGAACAAAGATAAATATAACAACTATTGGATAAAAACTATTATGGTAAATAATATGAGTTCTTCAATTTCCTTCAGTGGAAGGGCTTTTAGTATACCTGGTAGAACATCAATTAAAGTATCTCTAACAAAAGTTTCTCCTCTCCTTCTAGTAATATATTCAAAACTAGAAAAAGCAATGAAACAAGAAAAAGTATCAAAGAACAAAAACCTTATGGATGAAGCTTTAGAAAGAAAAAATAAGACCATCTGTAATATGCAAGGAGAAATTTGTATTTTTTTCAACAACCCTAAAGATGTAAATCTTGGATGAAATAAAGGATGTTAATATATCAGGTGAAATGACATTTCGTTCAATAGTAGTTAACGATAATTTTAAAATTACCTTTAATATAAAAAATGTTGTCGTTGAATCTGATAATGAAAAAAAGTATATCGATATCGATGGTAATATACAACTGAAAGTATAGATGAATTTTAGTTTAAGTAAAGTTTTACTTTATAAATATGCTAGACTTTCCTGATTCACCATATGACAAATTTGAGAATTGTCCTGCGTGTGAAAGACAGGGATTAAACACAGAGTCAAAAGCCTATAAACAATGTATATTCTGTGATTATCTTCTAATTAATGATAATAAAAAATATAAAAAGGAAAATAATTCTTTTAGATTTACACCAAAAATGAATTACTTTACAAGATTGATTAGAGAAATGAATGTAAAGTATGAGGATGATAACACACCTTTCCTTACAAGGGAAGAAACTGAACGTATAAGAGAAATGTTCAAAGGATTGTTGTTGTATATTATTCATGGATGTAATTTTCAGGGAAATATCAACACAAGATATTGTATAAATAAAATAATGGATTATCTTGAAATTAAACCTGAACTTAGGATAAAATATAGAGTTTCTAAAAAAGCTAATAATAAATTAAATAACCTGTTTTTCAAATATATAAATGAATGATTTTTTACCTATTTGGGAAAATAAGATAAAATTTAACAACCATAAAAATCTCCCAAATTCATTAAGATGTCTCATAGTTGGTTCAAGTGGATGTGGAAAAACCTGCTTACTTTTAAAAATGCTCCTCACTCCCAACTTTTTAGATTATGATAATTTAATAATTTTCACAAAGTCGAGTTTTCAACCAGAGTATCAACTACTCTCACAAGGTTTTAATGCTGGTCTTCAAAAGAAGATATAATAGGTTTATTTAAACGTCAAAAAAACCTAAATGATTATAACATTGAAGATATAATTCAACTATTTTGTGATACACAGAGATGTAAAAAGAAATCAAATCTTATAACTTGTATTCTTAGTGATAATACGGATGATATACCGTCTCCCCAAGATTTGGATAAATCAAAAAAGAACCTCGTTATCTTTGATGATTGTGTTAATGAGAGAAACCAAACGGTAATGGACAGCTACTACACAAGAGGGAGACATTCTTCTTGTAATTGTATTTATCTTTGTCAATCGTACTTTCAACTTCCTCGTCGTTCCATCAGAAACAATGCTAATACTTTTATTTTATTCAAGTTAAATTCAATAGATATCAATAATTTTTGGAGAGATAATTGTTCTACATTATGTAGTAAAAAGAAATTTGAGGATTATATGAAGCACACGACTGAAAAATATAAATATATTGTTGTGAAACAAGATGAGATATTAAATGATATTTTTCAATAAATAAATGGATGCGAAAGAAAGAGCAAGAAGATTTAGAGAACATCAAGAGTTGGTTTCAAAAGTTGTAAAACAACAGGAAGACATAAAGAAGAAACGCAGACAGAAACTAACGGGCGAAGAAGCATTTGAAAGAAAACAAGAGAAATTTTTTAAACCACTTTTAAAAACTTCCCAAGAAAAAATGAAAGATGTTTCCACAGTTCCCACAGTAGAATATACTCCTAGAAAGCTTCAAATGTTAAAAGATTTCAGTCAAATGACGGAGGAAGAATTAGAGCATTTAGGAGAATTAGAATATGATGAAGGTTTATTTCAACAACTGGAAGAGATTAATCAACCCCCTGATTATATTGTGAATGCTGTTCAAAACAATGAATATTCAGCGGATTCAAAAACCAAAGCAGGACTCATTCCAACAGAACAACCAGCAATATTTCATCTTGTTAAAGAAAAGGTATTGATATTTAATGATGAATTAAGGTTCTTAAGTTCTGCTCAACCCCCTGTTAAACTAACTCCGAGATTAATGTTTCTTCTCACAAAAGATGGAAGACAAGGTTCAACTGTGAGGGATGAATCAAAGTATATTGATAAACCATTGGATATGGAAAATAATGATGATAGAGTATATATTGATTTGCTGAACACTCTAAATTATAAGGTTATTCTTTCTGGTAAAAGTAGGAAGAATGAGAAGGAGAAACACATTATTCAGGCTTTAAGTATCCTTGGTTCAGGTATTAGTTTTCTTCCAAATGACCCATCGCAATTAGTTAATAGACTGTTATTGTTGTTCGGCAGTAAGAAGGCTGGAAATAACAATTGTTTTAATGAAGCATCAGCCATTTTAGACCAGTTGATGAACATGAAAATAATTAATAAATCTCAATATAAAGACATTTTAACTCATATTAAATAAGATGAGAAGCACAATCCTGAGTTTTAATTTCACAACAAGCGACCACACATCTTCATTCCCATACCCACTACAACTTGACACAACAAAAGAATATGAGGCATCTTTATTGTCCATGGAGACTTATAATACCTTATTTAATATAACCGAGAAAAATGACAAGTTTAGTTATAATCCGGGAAGTGGATACAAAACGATAACAGTCTCACCCGGAGCATACGAGATTTCTCAAATATCTTCCGAAATTGCTCGTCTTATGAAAGAACAGGGTGATGAACCAAACAATATTGTTATAAACATTCAAAAACATACTTCAAAATCAACGATTAAAGTTAAAAATAACTACAAGGTTGATTTCACAATTGATAATTCATTTAGAGAGTTATTGGGTTTCTCCTCAAAAAAGATTGAAACTAATGGGACGTTTTACAGTGATAATGTCATTCAAATATCCTCAGGAATAAATTCGGTGTTAATTCACTGTGATTTGATTGATGGTGCTTATAATGATGGAAAAAAAACAAATACAATATTTTCATTCAGTGCATACTCAACCCCAATTGGTTATAAATTTAATATGGAACCTAAAAATTTGGTTTATCTACCTGTGTCAGGAAAAACCATACACAGAGTAAATTTTAGGATAACCGACCAAGATAATCGTGTGATCTCTTTTAATGGAGAAGTTATATCCATCAGAATTCACCTACGTGAAGTTTTTCAATAAATAAATACGATGGTTATTGTGAGGAAGCACGAGTTGGGAAAATATAAAATAATTACAGGGGATGGGATGTTCCTTTCCCCGTACTACAAGGGTGAAGGTATGTATCTTGGTAGAGGATACTATAAACCTAAGAGACAAAGGGGTGTCGGACATCAATTTAGAGGAGATGGGATAATTGATACTCTCATGGGTATTGGTTCAACTATTCTTAAACATAAAGACCTAATTGGTTCAACTGCTTCTGCTGTGGGAAATGTAGCAGGTGCTGTAAAGAGTATAAAAGATGCTCAGAAAGAATCTCATAAATTACAAGCAATAAAAGAAATTAAGAAAGGCAAAACTCAGTTGTACCCCCAAGAACGACAGAAAATAATTCAAATACTTGGATCAGGGTTTCAAAAGTTTTAACATCTTTTTTCCTAAATAAATACAAGTATGGAAGCAATTGATAGTATCTATGATTTGGATGATACTATTATTATCTCAAACTCCACTAAAAAAGAAGATTACTTCAAGGTAAATGCAATAACTGGAACAGACTGGAATACGAATGGTACAAAAAGTTTTGAAATAAATAATCAACAAACCTATTTGAATCTCTCCGAAAGTTTCTTGTTGTGTAAATTTAAATTCACTAAGGCTGGGAATAACACAAACGCTACACTTGTAAATGATTTCTTCTGGAAAATGTTTGATAGTGTGCGATTGTATATTGGAACACAAGAAGTTGAAGCGGTTGATTATGTCTCTGCTGTATCTGAAATGATGAAATTTACACTCTATACATTCAGTGATAGAATGGGAAAGGGGTCTGTCGAAGGTTTTATTCCTGATATGTCAACGGGAACAAACACAGACCCTGGATATATTCAAAGGAAAGGAATGTATAATGATGATACAAAAGCAGAAAATAGTTTTACTGTGGCAGTTCCTCTTAAAGGTATATTTGGATTTTGTGATTATGATAAAGTTCTGTATGGTCTTAAAATTAGATTTCAACTACAAAGGAATGATAATGAAAATCGATTGCTTTTTGGTGTTGGTAATGCTTTTGGTGATCAGAATAAATTTGTAATTGAGGAGATGAGTTGGTATATCAGTGAATATACTCCTAATCTTAAAACAGAAGAGATGTTGAATCGAAGACTTAACTCAAAGAAACCACTCAGTGTATCATACCTCAAAAGAAGATGTCAACACGTTAAACTCAATCAAACTACTTACACGTGGAATTTGGGTGTTCTGGAAGGAAAGCCACGATATCTGTGGATCATTTTTAAAAAGCCAGATGGTGATACTGCGACTGATAAGAATAATGCATTGAGTGATAATGCTAAGGTGAAACAACTTCGCGTTTCTCTAGATGGAACATTTTATCCACGAGATAGATTGGAAATTAATTGGGAAAAAAATGATTTTGCTGAAGCATACAAGTCTTACCAAAAGGTGTGTGAAAGTAATGGAAATAAAGAACCTATTTTGGATATGACAGCATTTAAAAGTTTGTATACAATCTATGCGTTTGACCTGAGCGCTCAAAAGGAAACTATAAAAGTCTAATCGAGTGGATACTTCCCTATACATTAAAAGAGGAGAGAGTGAAGAAGTTGATACATATTGTTTGCTTTTGGAAGAAACAGAATTGCAGATTAATACAGATAATGGTGTGATGATTAGTCTCACATAATTTTTTGTTAAATAAATGAGTGGCAAAGTACCAACTGGGGTATATGTTAATCAAATCAATCTTCATAAACTATCATCTTGTGTTCAAAATCAAAAGCCTTGTACGATTAACGTTAATACAATTCAGAGAAAAGGAGCAGTAAGAATTGATGTTTTTCTCACAAGAGAACAGGTTAAAATCTTGAATGACACTGGCTCACTTAAAATTAAAATGACAAAACCAATGTTGAAAAAATATTCAATAAGAGAGACGAGTGGAGGATTTCTCCCATTTCTAATTCCTTTATTTGCTGGTTTAAGTGCGGTTGGAGCATTGACGGGTGGTATTTCAACAGCGGTGAAAACTGCCAACGAAAGGAAGGCTCAACTCCAGGCTCAAAAAGAATTGGAAAGACATAACAAAGAGTTGGAGAAACAAATTAGTGGAAGTGGCGTAATTGTAGATTTTGCTGAAAAACTTGAAGGTCTGCCTGATAAAGCGAGATTGTTAGTTGGAGATATGCTTTCTTCTATTGCACAAGCAGGTGTAAAATTAACGAAAAGAGGTAATGGATTATATCTTTCTAATAAATAAATGAGCATTGATGAGTGGTTGAAAGAATTTGGAAAGAATACAACATCAAATTTACAACTTGCCAAATATTGTAAGAAATTAAAAATTCAAAATGTGGTTATTTGTATGAGAGATGAATTAACAAATGTGCCGAAACATACAAAGAATATTATTATGAACTTAGAAGATAATAATGGGAACGGTTCTCATTGGGTTTGTATTTTTAATAATCAAGACAAATATTATTTTGATAGTTTTGGTCTTCCACCACCTGTTGAAGTCATAAAATTCTTACAGAATGGTGTTTATCAAACATTTCAAGTCCAAGAATTAAATTCCAAGTGTTGTGGTCAATTATGTCTATATGTGTTATTTCAACTCAACAAAAATAAAAAATTTTATGATATTATTTTTAATCTAATATAAATGACTTATGTTGGTAAAGATGGTTCTATCTTTGGTGTATCTCAAGAACTGGATATTGATTTATCAAATTATTATACAAAGGCACAGGCTGAACGACATAAATATAATATAAACAAAAATATTAACATGAAAAATGCTTATAAATTAAAAAATTATCCAAGCCCAACTGACGCGAATGACTTGGTGAGATTAAGCGATTTATCACAATATATATACTTGAATAAAACGGCTGTGTATTCCAAAGATACAGAAGTGTTGATATTATCTCCAGGTCATACAGAATTCACAGTTCGAATTAAAATAAATTTTTATAAAGAAGGGCGTATCGTTTGTATGAGAATAGAACAATGGGGGTATGATATGAATGATTTAGGGTATAATTGGTCATTTAAAATTAACCTCGAAGACCTGGAACAATTAAATCAGTCTCGTAAGGAAGAATATTATCCACTTGGTATCGAGAATGAGTTTTGTGGGGCTACGATTAGTAAACAACAAATAAAAGAATTTAATAAGGGTAAATATAATAATGGTTTTGCCCTTGTTTATCTCATGAAAACAGAAAAAACAGGATTATATATAATAAGTAAGGAAATACAAAATGATTTAACTATGGGAAGATGGGGAGGTGTTTCGTGCCATAATATTATTCTAACATATATTTCTAATACATAAATGACAGCAAGGAGGCTTCAAGAAAATTATCATTTCTGTGTCCAAGCATACCTTCAAGAAAAGGGTATTCGGTATTTTAATAAATATGTTCTACAACATAAGAATGAGGTATTTTCAATAAAAGATTGGCATTATGCTGATGTTGATAAACCGACAACTTTAGATTTAATTAGAATGTTAAATAATGAAAAAATTATAAAGTTAAGAAAAGGTAAGGCTCTTTTAGAAATTCAAAAGAAATTTTATTGGTTTCCTGTTGTAAAAAAAATTATTTTGGATACAGGAATAACAAGAAATCCTGATGAATATATGTATAATATTCTATGGGGTGTAAACGATTCAAGTATAGTAAGGGATGAGGAAGGAGTTGAAGAAGAGAGGGAAGAGGAGGAAAAGGAGAATGAGGAGAGGGAGAAGAAAGAGAAGGAGGAAAAGGAGAAGAAAGAGAAGGAGGAAAAAGAGAAGAGAGAGAAGGAGGAGAGGGAGAAGAAAGAGAAGGAGGAAAAAGAGAAGAGAGAGAGGGAGGAGAGGGAGGAAAGAGCGAGACAAAATAAATATCAAAATATGGAAACCAGTGAGATTCAAAAAAGATTGGCGGTATTACAGAAAATAACTCAACCCACCGAGGAGGAAAACAAAAGAATTGACAAGTCTATTTGCAATATTTTCTTCAAGACTATTGACATCGTCAAGCTATTCATTTTAATTCAAGTTTTTTCTTAAATAAATGGAGGAGAGAGTGAAGGCATTTCTTAGGATTCTTTATGTTTTAAAAATTAAGATTCAAATGTGCATGTTGGAAACTAAAAAGGTTTTTGCACTCTGCAGGACTTTTTCACATAAATAAATGAGTTATTGTCTCAAATGTAAAAGAAAACTAATACTAAAAATATTTCATATATTAAAAGTAAAAATAACAGGGTTATCCAAAAAGGTATATGTTCGGTGTGTGGTTCAAAAAAAAATCAATTTATCTCCAAACACAAACTCGGAGGAGATATACAAAAGTTTTTATCAGGAAGTAAATTTACAACTACTGGAATACCAGGGGAATTACATCTTCCAGGGTATTCTTTCTGTGGTCCAGGCACAAACTTGGATAAAAGATTAGATGAGGCAGACAATCCTAAATCCTGGAGTAAACCAATCAATAGAGTTGATGAAGTGTGCATGAGACACGATATTGATTATGGGAATACCACAACGTTGGAAGAAAAGCATGAAGCCGATAGAGAAATGTTGTATAATTTGTCTCTGATACAAAATCCAACCTTGAGAGAAAAAGTTGATAGGTTCATCGTGAAGAAGATGATTAGTGCTAAATTGAAACTTGGACTTGGAAATTCAAAAAACTCATAGGCTCTAATGATGCCATTAAGACTGAAGAGCAATTAGCTGATGAATTACATAAACCAATATTCACAAAGTTTCAGAGAAGGAAAGTTTATTCCAAGGAAGTTGATTATATCTGGTCTGCTGATTTGATTGAACTCAATAATGATAAGGGGTACAAGTATGCTTTAACCGTTATTGATTTGAGGAGTAGATATGCGTGGGTTGTCCCTTTAAAAAACAAAACAGGTAATACTCTTATGTTAGCTTTTCAACAGATATTTAATAAAAGTAAGAGAAAACCTAAAAAATTGTGGACTGATGAGGGTAGAGAGTTTTATAACAAGACATTTATGAATTTTCTAAAAAATAACAGTATTACATTATACAGTACCTTTAATGAAGGGAAGGCAGTTGTTGTTGAACGTTTTAATCGTACCTTAAAAGAGAGACTATATAAAAAATTCACACAACTCGGTTCACAACAATGGTTATCTTTTATTCAGGATATTGTGGATAAGTATAATGACACGATTCACACGTCAACGAATATGAAGCCATCAGAAACATTTACAAAATTAAAATATGAAAAAGAGATTAATGTCAGAAAACCTCAGTTCAAAGTTGGTGATATCGTAAGAATATATAGGTGGAAATCTCATTTTGAAAAGGGTTTTACTGAACGATGGACGAAAGAACTTTTTAAAATTGTTGATGTAATAGATACAGTTCCTTGGACTTATAAAATATATGATTTGGAAGGGAAGAGATTTTAGGTTCATTTTATTCACAGGAATTACAAAAGACAAAGATAAATTGAAATTTTTGACTCCGCCCCTTTTCGACTCCACCCACACAAGCCCCACCCACACAAACCCCGCCCACACAAGCCCCACACAAACCCACCACACACAAACCCCACACAAGCTCCAATAAATTGAAATTTTTTGACTCCGCCCCTTTTTGACTCCACCCACACAAGCCCCACCCACATAAACCCCCCCTACACAAACCCCACACAAGCTCCACACAAGCTCCACACAAGCTCCACACAAGCTCCACACACACACAAGCTCCACCCATATTCACATAATTAGTGATTAGTTAATTAGTTCCCCCACACACAACATGTTTATTTAATTAAAAAATTATCCACCCATCCACACAAGCTCCACTCATCCACCCATCCACCCATCTCTCCACCCATCCATTGATCCACACAAACCTCATCCACATTCGCCCCTGCCCACATAAACCCTGCCCACATCAACCCCTCCCACATAAGTCCTGTCTACACAAGCTCCACACAAAAACTCCACACACATAAACCCTGTCCACATAAACCCCTCCCACACAAGCTCCACCCACATAAACCCCGCACACACATCCCGACCACACAAGACCCACCGAAGCGCCGCCCACATAAGCACCACCCACATAAACCCCTCCCACACAAGCCCCACCCACATAAACCCCGCCCACACACACCCCGCCCACACAAGCCCCACCGAAGCCCCGCCCACATAAACCCCTCCCACACAAGCCCCACCCACACAAGCCCCACCCACACCCCGCCCACATAAGCCCCACCGAAGCCCCGCCCACACAAGCCCCTCCCACACAAGCCCCACCCCTCTCATCCCTCCTGTGCGCCCCCCACCTTTGACCCACCACCTCCCTCATCCCACCCCCCACCCTTCCCCACACACACATGGGGAGGGGAGGGATGGGATGAGGGGGTGATGGGTCATTGGGGGGGCGCACCTACCCTCCCTTCATGTTTTGATCCTCTTCTTGTAATTCAGAATCAAGTAATTGTATACAAAACAAATATAATTTATTAATATTGAAAATATTAAATATTCATTTGCGAGAATGTATAATCTTTCCCAGCAATCTTCTCCAGATGTCTTGTGATTTCGAAACTCAGACACCATATTCTGTTTTGAAACAAAAAGTGGATAATAATTACATGGTAATATGAGTAAGCCTCGTTGACCACTGAATTAACACACCAGGAGGCCGACTCAGCCTGTCATCCTTTCAAGGTCAATAAAATTAATTCCAGTGTACTGACAAAACCGCGTTCAAACTAATAATGCAACCAACATTAGACGACATTCTAAAGAGAGAGTGATATTAATAATAATTCAGAAATATTTACCTCCAGAAAATCATGTGTTGTACAAGATTGCTTCAACAGCTGATGTTGTGCGATAGTGCTGAAAAAAAAAAATAAGTCAAGGGTATAGATGAAGAGACAGACAGACAGGGAAAGCAACACACACACACACACACACACACACACGCACACACGCACGCACGCACGCACGCACGCACGCACGCACGCACGCACGCACGCACGCACGCACGCACGCACACACGCACACACGCACACACACACACACACATAGACACACGTGTCTCACCATTAGTTTAATTCATTCGAGATCAGAGACCAGTCATTATAAATCATTGATCTCTTCAATAAGAGCAGAGAGAGGTAGGTAGGAAGACAGACAGAGAGAGAGACACACACACACACACACACACGTGTCTCACCATTGGTTTAATTCCTTCGAGATGATAGGACGTGATAAGACTTCGTGCCACTCATTGAAAATGTCTTTCAATTCTCTTCTAAAATCATTGATCTCTTCAATAAGAGTATTAATTTCATGAACCACGTCGTGATACGTAAACTCAATTTCTTCCAATGCCCTGTCAGGGAAAAAAAAAATATATATATATATATCAGAATTATCATGATTTAATTAATAATCATTTGCTTCATCGTTCAAAGAGAAAACCAAACAAACTTACCAACTCTGTAGTAAGCTTTTGCCTTCATCGGAAGAGAGATCATCCATGTCTCAGTTGTAAAAATGAAAATCCTGTCTGGCAGAAACTTTGTCTGGTGAATCACTTATAAGGCTACAATGAGGAAATTCCCTAAACATTGGGTGCGGCCACAGGAAATGACAGCTTGGAAAATAACTAGGCGGTTGTATGAATCATTTACAAAACATACTTAAAATGGTTTTGATTCAAATGTTTTCAGTTCGTGTTCTGAGATAAAATATAAACACGAGACCTTGTCTCACAGAATAGTTCCTATTTTTTTCACAGCATGACTGTCTAAAACCACACAGCACGACCGTGTCAAAAAACACTTCCTCATTTTCACGGCATGAACTGAAAACATTTGAAACAAAACTTTTTTATGGCGTGGTTTATACACAAAAATGATTTGCAACTCGGGCGGTGGTCAGATGAGATCATAAAGAGAAGTTTATCATTTCGTAATGGCACAAAAAGGGGTATCTTAAAAAATATAAAGATTCAAATGTTTTGTTTGTCAATATTTTAGATGGGGATTATTGTGCAAAGAAAATTAAACTATTGAAGGAATTTGAGAATGAACAAATCTTTATAGGTTCAATGAGTGAGCTGATCAACCTCCAGGTTAAAGGGGAGACAAATAAATATACCTTGGGATAGCCTGGTTATATATATACAAAGCCTGGTGTTGGCTTAGTGGTTAGGGTGGCGGCTTGGGATCCCAGTGTCCCGAGTTCGAATCCCGCTCAGCTGCTGAATTAACACCAGGGGGTTGACTCAGCCTGTCATCCTTCCGAGGTCGGCGAAATGAGTACCAGTATACTGGTCCCGGTGTATGCCCAGGTTAGAATAGGTGTACCATATCCCTGTGTTGTAAGAGGCGTCCAGGAAGGGCATCCGACCATAAAACATTGCCTCACAAAAAGCCAAACCCCTGCACAGCAGGGAAAAACGGATAAAAAGGGGGTTTATTTTTAGGGAAAAAAAAAGGGAATCGCTGAAAATCCCCCATTCATTTACATGGGGAAAAGTGAGCTAGAACCAGTATATTCACCCTACTTATATATATATGTATATATGTATATATGTATATATATATGTATATATGTATATATGTATATATATATATATGTATATATGTATATATATATGTATATATGTATATATGTATATATGTATATATATATATATATATGTGTACTGTACTGAATTGGGAGATGCTTAGCAGGCAGACACGAAGCGGAGGAACAGTCGAGCCGGGCTGTGTTGCACGAGTGCGAGCCAGGGCGTACTGTGCCCGCGGCTCTCCTTTATTCCGTACGCGGTACACTCACGAGCCGGCCGACTCCAGTATTACTACGACGCCTCAGACGGCGTGCACACCTCATATCCCTCGCCGACCCCCACGGCCACTCCTCCAACCATCACGCCCATCATGCATCATCATCATGCCCCTCCCCGCAGGCATGACTACACCACACTCCTCCCTCCTAAAAGTATGATTATTAAATGATCAGTATTATAAGAAGCATGCAGAACACGAAGGATTTCGTATAATAATCATGGAAATAAAATGAAAATAACAAAGTATAATAGCACATCACATCATATAATGCGTGGAAGCGAGCTACTGGAGAAGCACAGCAGCACAACTCAGCAAACCCGCCCCCAGGCAGACCAGAAACAGATAAACCTTTCGAGGCCGGACCCCCGCTGTCTGGAACCCGCGGCGCCACCGCCAGACCCAACCGACTTTGTGGGGGCGCTGAACAGCACCCTTTGCCGGAAGCAACAAACACTCCTCAACCTTCATGCACCATAATCAGTTAAGATTCCACCGCATGGCCAAAACGGCCTTGAGCGCACCCAGAGAGCCACGCACCAGGCGCCAGGCACGTCTGACCTCGCTGAAAGCAGAGGTGGGGGTAACGCCGACCAGCGCACGAGTCCCGGCCCCGAGTCGATCTCCGAGACCCACACGGCAGTTAGACAGTAATAATTCCATTTAAACCCCACTTCAACCATAAGCTCGTTATAAATCAATAGGAATAACATTCGAAGCATCGTAAATTCATTTTTCCGTACAGCGCGCTTTTTTGATAAAATCCCAGCACATGACAAAGCAATTACCTGCGGCCTGGAGCAACTGGAGGCTAACAAACCTTCTTTATTCGCCCCCACATCACATTGACCACAATCCAACTCCCATTGACTGAACTCCGCCACATCCACTTTTATATGAGAACTGCTGGCATTTATTTCAACAACGTTAAACTGCATCACTAGAGCAAGGAAAAACACATATGCCATGAACAACAACCCACAAACCACATCACGAATCTGCTTCTTGGTTGTCGACTTGATGCTGCGACTCGCGACTCCCTTTAACGCCACGGGCCCACCGCCACCTGTTGAAGCTGCCTGAACCACACCGATGCGCATTGCCTCACGAACCCTGCCGAAGCGCGGGAACTCATCGCGAAAGCTGATATGGCTCTCGCCGCTCCTGGAGCGCACCTCATCGCCGCAGGCAGCAACGAACGGTGGCTCCCGCTGCAT
>NW_028222325.1:27500-32500 GCF_056783735.1 Eptatretus burgeri
ATCATAATTCGTTACTTTTATTGCTCTTGCCGGGCCCTGTCCCACAGCCTTTTGCTTAATAGTTCTGTACTTAGGGTAATACCAATGCTCATAGTTCGTGCAATTATAACCCCCCTTCTCCCAATTACTTTTTATTTCTATTATTCTACCTTCCACTGATGCCTTCTCTACTTTAGTTAAAACTGGTCTATCTTGTCTACGGACTATGTACCCACACATGTTCTCACTGTGGAGTGGAACTGCAAACAAGGGTAATCCGTGTTTTCCCATATACGCCTTCCTAATGCAATTGATCCCAATGTTTACCTTTTTTCTTCCCTGTGCACCCTGTCACAACCCATTCCTTGTTTCCCCTACCATTGACCTACCAAACATTCTGATCTCTATGACATTCCCAAAATGTCCTCACTATCTGTTATTGTCAATATTATCACGATTATACTCATGCTAATCAAACACTGCCACATCTGTCATAAACCTCCAGTAACATTTCTTTCTCTTTTCGATTTCCTGTATCCTTTTGCAATGAGATGCGTGAATCCATGATTGGCTTACCTTTTCTTGACAGCTCCTTGGGTAACCAATAATACCTGAAAAAGTCCAGTCCACTGCATCTTTAGGACGTTCCTCCATTCGAACACCCTGTTGTCAAACTCTTTCACAATATTTATAAGCGTCACAAGAGTTAATCTTCATTTATACATGTCCATATATTTTCCAGACATTCTACCAATAATTATATGTACTGTTTGGCCTTGCCCTTAAATTGGTGACCAGGATCCCAGAGCCCTGAGCTCAACTTTCATTTACCACTAAATGAACCCCAGAGGGCTAACTCAGCCTGTCACTCATTTAAGACTGGCAAAAAAAAAATGAACATCAGTACACTGGTAATAGGGACACCACATCAGCAGCACAGTCATGCTCCAACCAGTGATGCAACCAACAGCCCAAAGGCAGTGCACACCACAAACATTTGATAATACATAGCTGCTTCCAAAACTTTCGATTTTACAAATTTTCGATTTTCTCCCACCTCTGCAAGTTCTTGAGTGTACCATATTCTCAGCACCTCCTTCTACATCATCCCCCTTTTTGCTCGTGCAGCTCATTTTTATGAGCCAAAGCGAGCAAACCTTTTGGGTAACCACTTTGTTGTGGGGGCTGAGTATCAGCAGCAAGCACGACCGCTAGAGGGAGCAGTAGAGTTAGTTCCACTGACCGCACCCTTCTTTCCCATTCATAAGTTGGTCGTCATCAGAGAGCGTACATAGCCCCACGGTCTACCATTATGACAATACAATGCACAGAGAACCTTCCCAGGTACGGTGGCTGCTATGATATGAAAAACGCGTTTTTAAAATACCAACCGATGCTGACGTCAGAAGACAAATTCAGATCTCAACGTAAACAAAGATGTGAATTCTGCCTGCCCGAACCGACCCATGGGTTCACACCACTACCTTCACCACAGATGCATGTGCTCACCTGCACCCACCATTTGCTCACCCGCTGACCCAGATGATCCTGATGGTGCAATTATCCCAATCGCCCCTTGGCGTCCTGGTGTTGCAGACTCCTGTCTCCAGCATTGCCATGAAGGCCAATCATGCCATCATGACCACTTGGGCCTGGAGGTCCGATAGGACCTGAACCACTAACAGTTCCACTGCCTCCCGCTTCTCCAGGCGGTCCAGACAACCCAGTGGCTCCCTGGGCACCATCATGAAGCCCATAAGAAGCACATAAGGGCAGAGTCATTAGAATATAAAATAAATGGAAATTTATACACAAGCACCCATACAGGTGCTGCTTAAGGACTGGCCCTCACCAGACACACACCCCCCCCCCAAAAAAGGGACCCTGTTGGGTCGTTATTGATACTCCCCCCTCGGAGGGAAGGTGAGCTGGAGGTGAGAAGCTTCCTTGGACCTTCCTGCCTCGTGCAATCCTTGACAATCCGGCTCGATGGTACTCGAACCTGCAACTCGATAGCGCTGCAAGCACCAGGTAGTTAGGTAGCGTTGATTGCCAAATAACTCCCCCACAGGCGCTTGGCACGTATGCTCATCGAAAAGGCCAATGGTGGAAGGTAGCCAGGGAGGATGTCGTTGTTGTAGTTTTTTTCTTCATATGTGCTCAATATATTACTATCGAATTAACTATTCTTGACTAGCCTACTTTGCGACATTAAATATCCTCTAATTTCCACAGTTCCCCTACATTGTGCCATCTGTACAGTATACACATATCAGGAATATGCTTTCACCCTCGGCTAGATTGCATACCGCAATTAGCACAGAATCACTTTCCAAGATGTTGTTCTCAGTGTACACTACATACCCTGACAGTTATGTCCAGTATCGGACATCTTTCGATTACCACATTTTACTCTAACAGTGAGTCAACCAACACTGCCTAATCAGATATCATCCATTCATCCATTTGGACCACACTTCTACAAAGCATTTGGTGCTGCCCAAAATAAAATAAAATATTTTCCTCTGTTCCCGGCTGAGTTGTGTATGTAATTATGTCCACAGCCACAGTTGCGATTTTAACTCATTCTTCATTCAAACATGTCATGGTAATTGTATTTAAAAATTTGCCAAATTCTCAATTATCTTTTACATGAGCCTAAAGTAAATCCCAACACACACTCCACACCTCACTTGCACGATTCGCATTTCCTCTTTCAAACCGACAGAGCACAATGTCTATTGTTTGTGGCTCTTGGCGACTCCTGACTCTCAGTATCCCTGGTTCCTGAGGTTGACTCAGCCTGTCATTCCTCCCAGGTCGGTGAGATTATTTATTCCAATGTGTGTATCGGTGGAGGGACACTGCATCATTTGCACTGACACGTCCTTGTGACAATTGATACTAATCTGTCGCCACGTACTGCACACAACTGACGACTCGAGTCCCGACCCATGCCCATCCTGACAGCAGCTGTGCCCCTGCACGTTCGAGCAGCAGTTTTGTAGCTTAATGTTCAGGGTGCCTGCAATAACTTGCCAACTCTTCGTAAAAAGCATCGTGGGATCTTTAATGTTCACGAACCGATGTTAGCAAACTTTGCAGTGCATGTGAAACACCAGGATGGCAGTTTAGAGCTGCGTTGAGATTTGAACCGAGGCTGCACAGCTCAAAGGGCAGCCATACCTCCAGACTCTTCGGAGGTGCAGGGGGCTGTAGGGGGTTGGCACATTGTGGAATTTACTCAGGGTCCAGCACACAATGGTCTTGTCCATTTGCACATGTGTACTTGCAAACTTACAAGGCCAGGATGAAGTGGTTCGAAAATTTACACAGCACCCTCGGCACGGCCGATTTCAATGCGGCCCAGATGTTGACCACACTCGTGCTTCGTGCTCCATCTCGCACACCGTACAGCCCTCCCTCCTTCGAGGGCTCCACACGCGGCTTACTTCGTACATTCAACCACAGATGCCTACCACAATTGATTGTAAAACCGAGCTCCTCACAATAATGATGCAACCAACCGTGTTGATAATTTTCCGTGCCTCACTCGGTTAAAAAAAAATATTTCTTTTCCAAAGCTTCTCCCCGTATTCAGGCAAACTTCACGCAGCCCGACTCTCCCAAGCAAAAATCGCGCACAGCCCGCACTTCACATCAGGGCACCAACACATTCAGCACGATAACCGCTTTTATGGTCAATTTTAATCCAAATAATTTATCCTGACAGATAGAGGCTCATATAAGGACAACAAACATGCTCCTCTGTCCACTTTCATACAAAAACTTGATCGCGCCAGGCAGAGGATTAATGCTCCGTGACAAGGTCCGCAATGGACGCGTGTTCAAAGACCACTAGTCATCTCCCCCAAAAACATTTCTTCAGCTTGCCGAATGTCTTTGTCCTGGTTCTTGGATGTCATTGTTTCATTCACCGACGAGTGAAGACACAGCACGCCTCTGGGCACAGCATGTGCACTTCGACACAGCTCGCCCCCACCTTTTATCCTACCCCTCCTTCCTTCGCACCTTGATCCCGCGTCTCTCCCCATCCACATCCACAACAAACTGCGTACATACGTTCGACCCACACATTAAAACGTATACAAATCAATTTAAACACATTTCAGAACTATTTGACTCTATATTAAATTACCTTTTATTTATATCCAACCGCGATTAAATAATTCCCAATTTAATTCGTGTTGTATGGACTCCTGGACTTGGAGATCACAATCAAGGCTTTATTCGGCACATCTGCCACAAATTCTCCCGTTGACTCGTTTTTGAGTCGTTAAAAAAAAATAAAAAAAATCTCAAAGAGGAACACGACCCCCACCTTTACCCTTCAGGCAAGACGCACACATTCCTCCACTTCACAATGGGGGCATCCTTCCCTCTGTGGGTTATCATTCCCACCCACCTTCCATTTCCACACATCGTTTTCACGAGCAGCCGAGCTTCGTCCGCTGTTCTTTCAGAACTTCGCTTTAAATTTCCAATTATTATCACATCAGAACTAATCTCAATTCCTGTTCTTTTAATGGATATTTTACCGATTTTGAGTTGGCTGCACTGTAACCTTCCCTTCCGCCTGCGTTTTTCCGCCACCTCCTCACCGGGAAGGCAAAAGTCGTGACCAGCGACCCCGTACCTTCCAGGTTTGGACACAACCTCGACGGATAAAGGTAACCCTCAGATGGGTAACCTGGTATTCTCTCTTGATTTCCCTGCTCTGTGTACTGCAGTTGCACGGGTGGGGCAAGGTGTTTTCTCAACTTATTCTTTTAATCTTAACACTTACAAGTTTTCTTTTTTGTTTTTCCAACATTATTTATTTGTCATGCTTCTTCCCTACACATCTTACAAGCTTCAAGTTTGGTTCGGGCTTATTCACAAATGCATATCTTAACGAATCTTATTCTAGGAATGCATATGGGTACTTTTATATTCATTCATAGCATGATTCCAATTGATCACATTACCTTGGTCCATAATTTCCGTGACAGCTTTATTTT
>NW_028222325.1:42500-48480 GCF_056783735.1 Eptatretus burgeri
CTTAATTAATACATTATTATTTTCTCTCACAGGAAATTGTGTCTGAAATACTAAATGAAAATACTGCTTTTGCTACAACTTGGGGGAAATTGTTGGCTTGGTTGAAGACCTTGAGTGGGATGACTTTGGTGTTCCTTGGAACTCTCTGTCTTCTATGGAACTAAACCTTCAAGTTGATGAACTGATTCAAACCTCTTATCTATTGAGCTAATATTTTTTATTTTCCTATTTTCAAACTTTGATTGAATCATACTCATTTAATAATTAAATAACTTAATTAATACATTATTATTTTCTCTCACAGGAAATTGTGTCTGAAATACGAAATGAAAATACTGCTTTTGCTACAACTTGGGGCGAAATTGTTGGCTTGGTTGAAGACCTTATGAGCGACTCAAGACCCACAGAACGAGTTCGTCCTGATGACCCAACCAAAGAGTTATACTCTTGGAGACCAGCAAAATCCTGAAAAGAGTTTTACAGCAATAGTACTCATTGTGAGTTATCAAGACAATACCCACTGAACAAGTTATACCTTGATGAGCCAGAATACAAGTTTTACCTTGGAGACTCACAAATTTTGAAAAAATCAGTAAATGAGTTCTGCCTTTGATGGTTTAAATAACTACCTTGGAGACTCAGGAAAAGGTTCTGCCAAGATGGTTCTAAATATGGGGCCTACCTTGGAGACTCACAAATTTTGAAAAAATCAGTAAATGAGTTCTGCCTTCATGGTTTAAATAACTACCTTGGAGACTCAGGAAAAGGGTTCTGCCAACATGGTTCTAAATATGGGTCCTACTCTTGGAGACTCACAAATTTTGAAAAATCAGTAAATGAGTTATCCTTAAGAGACTTTTGTAAGTTGGTTTTACTTTGAATACTTGAAATGTGGGTTCTGGATTGATAACTCACAATGTGATACATATCTTGGAAACTCAACGGGAATGTGGTTATACCTTGAAGACTTGGAAAGTTGGGTTTATGTTGGACACTCTGAAACTTTTTTGGGGGCTTTTATTTATTTATTTATTTATTTATTATTATTATTTTATTTATTTATATTTTGGAGACTTTTGAGTTGCTATCACTCTTGGGATCTAAACCTATCGATGTAGTTCTTTGTCGGATGGTGCTTGATGGGAGCAAGATCAAGAAAGTTCTGGGAAGAAAGTGCAGGCTTACTCCCCTTTCTACGTCATCAAACCTGAAAGCCTTAAAAGACAGAATTGGAAGAAGAAAAAAAACGTAAAATATATATATATATATAGGTGGAAATCTCATTTTGAAAAAGACATTGTGTTGGGCGAGGATTGAGTTGGGGTTGAGATTTTGAATGTGAGGGTTGGGGTTGAGATTTTGGAATGTGAGGGTTGGGACACACACACACATACACATCAACAAACAAAAGTTAAGCCTTGACTATTCAGTTGAGGATTCTGTGTTTGGGGTTCACAGATCTAAGAACGTCCACCCCTTGACACACATTATATACTGTTATACACCTCGGACTTGGCTCCTCGAGTGTGCACAACGGTGTATAGTAGGAGGGAGTGAAGGGCCAACCTATTGCTCGGATTGCACAGAGAGACAGAAACAAAAGTTAAGCCTTGACTATTGAGTTGAGGATTCTGTGTTTGGGGTTCACAGATCTAACAACGTCCACCCCTTTACACACATTATATACTTTTATACACCTCTCACTTCTCCCTCTAGTGTCCACAAAGTTGTATTATCTCCTTAGTTTTGTCTTTTGTAATTCCTGTGAATAAAAATGAACCTAAAATCTCTTCCCTTCCAAAATCATATATTTTATAAGTCCAAGGAATCCGTATCTATTACATCAACAATTTTAAAAAGTTCTTTTTCGTCTATCAGTTCAGTAAAACCCTTTTCAAAAATGAGATTTCCACCTATATATTCTTACGATATCACCAACTTTGAACTTAGGTTTTCTGACATTAATACTTTTTCATATTTTAATTTTGTAAATGTTTCTGATGGCTTCATATTCGTTGACGTGTGAATCGTGGTCATTATACTCTATCCACAATATCCTGAATAAAAGATGACCATTGTTGTGAACCGAGTTGTGTGAATTTTTTTATATAGTCTCTCTTTTAAGGTACGATTAAAACGCTCAACAACAACTGCCTTTCCCTTCATTAAAGGTACTGTATAATGTAATACTGTTATTTTTTAGAAAATTCATAAATGTCTTGTTATAAAACTCTCTACCCTCATCAGTCCACAATTTTTTAGGTTTTCTTACTTTTTATTAAATATCTGTTGAAAAGCTAAACATAAGAGTATTACCTGTTTTGTTTTAAAGGGACAACCCACGCATATCTACTCCTCAAATCAATAACGTGTTAAAGCATACTTTAAATTTCTTCTATCATTATTGAGTTCAACTCAAATCAGCAGACCAGATATAATCAACTTCCTTGGAATAAACTTTCCTTCTCTGAAACTTTGTGAATATTGGTTTATGTAATTCATCAGCTAATTGCTTCTTCAGTCTTAATGGCATCATTAGAGCCTATAAGTTTTTTAGAATTTCCAAGTCCAAGTTTCCAATTTAGCACTAATCATCTTCTTCACGTATGAACCTATCAACTTTTTCTTCTCAAGGTTGGATTTTGTATCAGAGACAAATTATACAACATTTCTCTATCGGCTTCATGCTTTTCTTTCCAACGTTGTGGTATTCCCATAATCAATATCGTGTCTCATGCACACTTCATCAACTCTATTGATTGGTTTACTCCAGGATTTAGGATTGTCTGCCTCATCTAATCTTTTATCCAAGTTTGTGCCTGACCACAGAAAGAATAACCTGGAAGATGTAATTCCTGGTATTCCAGTAGTTGTAAATTTACTTCCTGATAAAACTTTTGTATATCTCCTCCGAGTTTGTGTTTGGAGATAAATTGATTTTTTTTTGAACCACACACCGAACATATACCTTTTGTATAACCCTGTTATTTTTACTTTTAATATATGAAATATTTTTAGTATTAGTTTTCTTTTCTTTTACATTTGAGACAATAACTCATTTATTTATGAGAAAAAATTCCTGCAGAGTGCAAAAACCTTTTTAGTTTCCAACATGCACATTTGAATCTTAATTTTTAAAACATAAAGAATCCTTAGAAATGCCTTTCACTCTCTCCTCCATTTATTTAAGAAAAACTTGAATTAAAAATCCATATCTTGTCGATGCTAATAGTCTTGTCGAAAGTATTGCAAATAGACTTGTCAATTCTTTTGTTTTCCTCCCTCGGTGGGTTGGAGTTATTTTCTGTAATACCACCACCTTTTCTATTCTTTGAATCTCACTGGTTTCCATATTTTGATATTTATTCATTCTCTCTCTTTCCTCCCTCTCTCTCTCTTCTCTCTCTCCTCCCTCTCTCTCTCTTCTCTCTTTCCTCCCTCTCTGATATTCTCTTCTTCCTCCTTCTCTCTCTTCTCCTTTTCCTCCTTCTTCTCCCTCTCTCTTCTTTCTTCCTCCTTCCTTTTCCTCCTCTTCCCTCTATCATTCTTCAACTCCTTCCTCATCCCTTACTATACTTGGAATCGTTTACACCCCATAGAATATTATACATATATTCATCAGATTTCTTTGTTATTCCTGTATCCAAAATAATTTTTTTTTTACAACAGGAAACCAATAAAATTTCTTTTGAATTTCTAAAAGAGCCTTACTCTTTTCTTAACCTTATAATTTTTCATTATTTAACATTCTAATTAAATCTAAAGTTGTCGGTTTATCAACATCAGCATAATGCCAATCTTTTATTGAAAATACCTCATTCTTATGTTGTAGAACATATTTATTAAAATACCGAATACCTCTTTTCTTGAAGGTATGCTTGGACACAGAAATGATAATTTTCTTGAAGCTCTTCTTGCTGTCATTTATGTATTAGAAATATATGTTAGAATAATATTATGGCACCCAAACACCTCCCCATCTTCCCATAGTTAAATCATTTTGTATTTCCTTACTTATTATATATAATCCTGTTTTTTCTGTTTTCATGAGATAAACAAGGGCAAAACCATTATTATATTTACTCCTTATTAAATTCTTTTATTTGTTGTTTACTAATCGTGGCTCCACAAAACTCATTCTCGATACCAAGGGATAATATTCTTCCTTACGGAGACTGATTTTAATTGTTCCAGGTCTTCGAGGTTAATTTTAAATGACCAATTATACTCCTAAATCATTCATATCATACCCCATTGTTCTATTCTCATACAAACGATAATGCCTTCTTTATAAAAAATTTATTTTAATTCGAACTGTGAATTCGGTGTATGACCTGGAGATAATATCAACACTTCTGTATCTTTAGAATACACAGCCGTTTTATTTAAGTTATATATATTGGGTAGAAAAAATCGCTTAATCTCACACAAGTCAACATTCTGCAGCGTCAGTCGGGCTTGGATAATTTTTTAATTTATAAGCATTTTCTTCATGTTAATATTTTTGTTTATATTATATTTATAGTATCGCTCAGCCTGTGCTCTCTTGTGTAATAATTCTGATAAATCAATATCCAGTTCTTGAGCATACACCAAAGATAGAACCAGGTATCTTTACCAACATAAGTCATTTTATATTTGAGATTAAAAATAATATCAAGGTAAAATTTTATTTTTGTTGAGTTGAAATAACACAGTTGGCTATAGACATAATTGACCACAACACTTGGAATTTAATTCTTCTGGACTTAGAAATGTTTAGATAAACACCAAAATTACTTCTCCTGTGTAAGAATTTTATGACTCTCAAATAACAGGTGGTGGAAGACCAAAAACTATTGTCGTAAAATAATATTGCTGTTCCTGATGACGTTATTAAAAATACAAAACCCAATGAGAACCGTTCCCATCATTATCTTCTAAAGTTCATAATAATATTCTTTGTATGTTTCGACACATTTGTTAATTCATCTCCTTACATACAAATAACCACATTATGGAATTTTTACCTTCTTGCAAATATTTGGCAAGTTTGTAAATTTGATGTTGTATTCTTTCCAAATTCTTTCAACCACTCATCAATGCTCATTTATTTATTAGAAAAGTTGATATATGTAATCCATTACCTCTTTTCGTTAACGTTTTACAGGACTAAGCTTGTGTTATAGAAGAAATGTGCCATATCTCCTCAACTAACAATCTCGCCATTTATCAGGCAGACCTTCAAGTTTTTCTTACAAAATCTACAATTGGCACCACTTCCACTAATTTGTTTCTCCAGAACTCTTTGTTATGTCTTTCCAAATTTCTTTGCTTTTGAGCCTGGAGTTGAGCCTTCCTTTCGTTGGCAGTTTTGACCGCTGCTGAAATATTCCACCCGTCCACGCTCCAACCGCACTTGTCGCAAACCAGCAAATAAAGGAATTATCTGAAATGCTCTGGAGAAAGTCCTCCAATTCTGCCTCTCTCTTATTGAAAATATTTTTTCTCTGCAACATTGGTTTTGTCAGTTTTATAATTTTACAACCAGTGCAAGTCATTCAAGATTTTAACTCCTGCTCTCTTCAGGAGCAAGCAAAACATCACAATTCTTACTGCTCCTTTTCTCTGAATTGTATTAATGCGTTAATCAGCAGAGACAAGAAGCTTTTGATTTTCTTGAAACACAAGATGATAGTTTATGGAAGGATTGATTTGATGCTAATATAGGCTCCCAGTTGGTACTTTGCCACTCATTTATTTAACAAAAAATTATGTAGAGACTAGATCATCACAACCATTATCTGCAGGTTTACAACTGCAACTTGTGTTTCTTCCAAAAGCAAAAATGTGTAATATGTGTACTCTTCCGCTCAACTTCTTCACTCTCTCCTCTTTCAATGTATATAGGGAAGTATCCACTGATTAGACTTTATAGTTTCTTTTTGAGCGCTCAGGTCATGCAACGCATAGATTGTATACAAACTTTTAAATGCTGTCA
>NW_028222326.1:0-2500 GCF_056783735.1 Eptatretus burgeri
ACGGACATTGACACGAACCAGAATATCTCTCGAAATCTTGGTTTGAAGATTGAGTATCTCACCAAGCAGGAAGCTTTCTAAACCTCATGGGTCATGCTGGACTTGCAACCGTTTCATTCCTTTCATTTACCCCGCAACAAAAGGCGAAGGAGGTTGTTTTCACCTCTTTCTGTCTGTTTGTTTGTTACGTGCAAAATCGAATACTTTTCAAGTAAATTGGTTTGTCAATGTTGTTATTCTGTCTGTTTGTTTGTTTATCGCCTACAGGTCACAATTTTAAGCCGATCTTCACGAAGCTTCATCAATTGGTAGAGTTTGTCAAAAGGATGAAGCCTATTGTTTTTGCGGTCAAAAGGTCATAAGGTCAACATAGGGCAAAGGTCAACAACTTTGGGGAGATTTCTAAAATCCCCAATTTTCATTGATCGACTTAAAATTTGAAGAGGATTTATATTTCAGGTTAATTAATTTAACCAAGCAATTCTTTTTGAGGTCAACATGGACCAAAAGGTCAGCAGAGGCCCAAGGTCAACAACAAAGTTGGTATTTCTAAAATCCGCAATTTTCATCTGGTTGACTTGAAACTTGAAGATATATATATATATATATATATATATATATATATATATATATATATATATATATATATATATATATATATATATATATATATATATATATATATATTTCAGGTCACTGAATTAAAACTTTGAATTATTTTTGAAGTTAGCATGGACCAAAAGGTCAGCGGAAGCCAAAGGTCAGCAACTTGGGTGAGATTTCTAAATTCCTCAATTCATTCTTCCTAAATTCTTCAATCAGATCTTCTGACGATGTCCTTGTCAAAGTGGACATCTCTCTGGCTATTATCAGAGAACCACCTCACCACCGTCGAGTCTGGCATGTCACTCAAGCTGACTGGCAGGGTCTCCAAGCAGCCATCAAACTTACAGATTGGTCTCCTATCGCTACTTTCTCCAACATCAACTCATCCTGGGAATTCTTTCAAAGAAACTTGCTCTCCCTCATGCACAGATTTATCCCCTCTCGTCTTCAGTTGCCCTACCCTTCCTCCCGCCCTTGGTTCACTGAAGCTTGTGGCGAGGCAGTTTTCCTGAAACAACTTGTGTTTGCCTCATGGAAAGCAAACCCAACTGAGGGTAATCTCAGTTCCTTTCATAAAGCTTGGAACAAGTGTGTATCTTCCCTCAGGAGAGCCAGAAAACATCATCGTTGAAAGCTCAAGTCCAAACTTTCAAACCTCTCTCCCTCCTCAAAAATCGTGGTGGCATCTAATCAAATCTGTTTGTGGTGTATGTTCCCCCTCCGTCCCCTCCCTTACTTCACATGGCCGCGCTGCTGACACCACACGTGAAAAGGCTGAATGCATAAACTCGGTGTTTGCTGCTCAATCTTGTGTCCAAAATCCATTGCTTTCTCTACCCACCTTAGCCAGTCGAACTCAACTGTCCCTGGACTTTGTGTCCTTTTCACCTGACAAGGTGGAGAGCTTGTTGTCAAACCTCAACTCAGATTCTGCAACCAGTCCAGACGGCATCAGCCCACGTTTCCTAAAAACCTGCTCTTCTGCTCTTGCTCACCCTCAGTCTGTTTTATTCAACCTCTCATTTACCCAACGTCATCTGCCATCTGCTTGGAAATCAGTAAACATTCCTGCCCTGCATAAAATGTGCACAAACAGATCCCTGCAACTCCAGACCACTCAGCCTTCTGCCAATCATCAGCAAGGTTATGGAATCCATCATCACTTCAGACATTAAATCCTTCCTCTTCTCCAATGGCTTGATTTCCGATCTTCAATTTGGTTTCAGACCATGTCACCCGACCCTGGATATGTTGCTTCTGCTCTCCCAACAATGGATGGAGGTCTTCAATGCCAGACATGAAATCAGAACCATATCCCAAGACATATCGCGTGCGTTTGACACGGTCTGGCACCCTGCCCTGCTCACCAAACTCTTCCTATGGTATCCAAGGCCATCTGCACTGTTGGCTCGCAGACTTCGTCTCCTATCGCAGTCAACGTCTGGCCCTAAATGGAGTTCTTTCATCACCTCTTCCTGTCCAGGCTGGAGTTCCTCAAGGTAGCATTCTGGGCCCTGTTCTTTTTCTGGTTTTCATCAATAATCTCACTGACTCTCTGGAAAATCCTCTTTATCTGTTTGCTGGTGACTCCGCCCTCTGCCATACCATCTGTCATCCTTCAGACCGGCGTGCAGCATCTTCTTCACTCACTGCAGATCTGGGTACAAATCACAAACTGGTCCAACGCGTGGAACATGTCTTTCAATCCGGAGAAATCTCACTCTGTCTCTCTGAAAGAACCGTTTAGAACCCCCCCCCCCATCCCCTTTCTCAACAATCCTCTGGAAGAAGTCCTTTCTTTCAAGCTTCTGGGTCTCACTATCTGTCATAATCTTTCTTGGGAAAGCCAGATTTAAAACCTGGCCTCCAAAGCCAGTTGCCGACTGGGAATCCT